>NC_051162.1:108397718-108437075 GCF_013339745.2 Dermacentor silvarum | reverse complement strand
TGTCCCACCGATCATCCGCTCAGAGCACTTTTGTGCCTTCTTTGAGCGTCTGGTTTTGTACGAAACGAAGAACTAGGTGAGTATGAAAATAAGAAGCTCATCTAGTTATACCTGTCACCCGTCAAACACATGAAGCTCTGCCGAAGTTCGAAATCTTTTTCGACATCTGTCGGGCCCCCAAAGAAAGAACGCCGCAGCTACTACAAATAAAAGCAGCAAGCTAGGATCATTATTTATATAGCGTACGCGTGGAAGTCTTGTAGTAATAGTGCGATAATGCTAGAAAGACATTTAGGAACCACGGAATTCTTTACGACAGTTGAAAAACCGCCAGTAGGCAGCACAAAATGAAAACAATAGCTTTGCGTAGACAAAGGCCATACGTGCAGTCATCGTGGAACAGGTGGCCAGAGAAGCTTCATGGACTTCAGCTGCAATGTCTCGTCGAATCGTCACCGCAACCGCCTCAAAACGGCTAGGAACAGTAGGTGCGGGACGATATCAGGTCATTTGTTTACTGCGAAACTATTGTTTTTTGGTCATAAGGTCCTTTGACAGCAGAGGCTTAAAAAGTTCCACCCTCGTCACTCGCTAAGTGGAGTGCCTGTTGTCCACTGCCATCGTGGCCATCATGATGTCCTTTGCCGTGTCTTCCTGCTTTAGGTTACCTGGTCAGCTTCGCTCACGGCGCGGTACAAACCACCAGCTAATCAATGCAGCCGTAAGTTGAAACTTCCTAAGGGCTCACGCAGAATTTTCTTCTCCCACTCACACCAGTGAACAGCTGACTTGTGTGCTGATATGATGACCCCTTCTCTCAAGTGTATTAGGTTCGCAGTAGAAAAGAACGTACAAACAAATATGCAGACGGAGGTCGATGGCTCCAGGCTGTAGAGGACTCCTTCTTAAAGATTACGGAGTTGTTTTAAAAGAGAATTTTAACCGCAGTAAGCTTACTTATATTAGAGCATGAAAATAAATCAAGGACAAGCACGAAATACGAACCGGGTATAAAAATGAGCAGTATTCTAAAATAATCGATGGAAACTAAATAATTGTAAGAAAAAAGTTCCTTTTGAGATGAATCAAGTGATGAACAGTGTTTAATGCAATGTGGTAGAGAGTTCAAAAATAAAGCGGAAATAACCGCGAAGAACCGAGAACGCAAAATTCGATGCACTACAGTTTGGTTTAACTTCAAAGAGATGCGATATCTACGATCACTCTTCACTTGCAGTCTTGCTCCTAAAAGCACTGGAATTGAACTGAACTGCAGCAAAGTTTTACATATCATAAAATACACAGGATGTGCGTAAAAGATTGTACATAAACAGCGTTAACATTGAGCCTTTTCGGCATGATAAACACAAATTCCAGTTTTCTAAAATCACACACGGAAACGTCACTATATATTCACGTTTACTTCAAGTTTATAGAAGTTAATTCCTGGTAATGTTGAATTATTCATTCACCCGCACCACAGTCGTATTGAAAATAACCAGCATCAGTACTAAGTAAATTGATTGCTGCGTCTATATTTGGTGTTTACCAAACTTTGTAGATACTTATACTGCCATATCTCCAACTTCATTAGCAATGCTTATCAAATGCACTGTACATCATTAACAAACCTTATCAAGAACATATCAAAGCTATTTCATTCTAGAATATACAATAGCCCAAAGATGTCTGATACTTGCCGGGAAGTGTAACCAACACATATTGAAGTTGAACAAACAAAACGACGATCATCACGTGACTGTTTAAAAAGATAAGAATGAGCGTGGCATTAAATTGTTTAGATAAACGAATTGCAGGTGCAAACGTAATGATGATAAATTTCAGTTTATCACTGGGCCCATCTCCAGCAAAGGTATTGAAGGAAAAGTAATTCATCAAATTGCAATAATTTTATAATTGTTTAGCCCATGTAATTGAGCGTGCTTTTGATAGCCATTAAATAATTTTAGTGCGCATAATTGATCACTGGTTCCACTGCTGGCCATGGTACCCTATTTCGACGGGAAGAATACCTAACTTAGGTACAGGTTCAAGAACATCGGATGTTCAAAACTGTTCTGGAATCCTCCACTGTGGCATCTCTCATATCCGCTGGGTTGGGTTGTTAAACCTCATCAATAAAAATTAGCACACTACTTGTAATGAAATATTCTACAGAAATATCATACAACTCTGAGTACGATGCAAGTAGCAAATTTGTCAGTGGAACAGCGTACCCAAGACAAGCTTTATCATAGAAATAGTATAACTAGATGCGTTGATGGATAGGTAACTATTAAGAACTCGCGATAGGTGCCAGTACTTCGAGCAAACCCATGAGTGGCAGACAGCACGCAGAGAAGTCAATTTTTCCGCGCTGTCCTTAATTTGCACGCGCCCTTCCTCGGTTCTAATTAAGTTCGATTCGCCCTAATACTTTCGCAGAAAACTACAGTGCCGAGATTCATGGGCTTGGTAACCAGGGACGCCGTCATCGGCCACCAGATGATGGCCAAGATTAAGCTTCGTGTCTACGACACAATCCTGGAGGATCTCAAGCTGAGGGTGGCGCTCTTCACACCTCGAGGCACAGTCGTTCCGTGTATAGAACGCTTCGGCTCGTGGTGAGAAAAAAACAAGAAACCTTGGCTCATGTTAAGAGGCAGTGGCTTTTGTCTTTACGAATTGCATCGGCCACGAAAAAATCACGAGAGGGGAGTAGGTAGTAGAAGGAAAGGGTTAGCACTTACAGTAATCCAAAGCAGTATTGAAGAAGTCTAGGTTACCTTCATGCGCGTGCCCTACCTCCCGCCGCGCGCGTCAGCACGCTCGCAGCAAGGCACCCTAACGATGAACACGATGATTATTTATAGGCCTCCCCTATGAAACGGGGCGGTGACAAATAGTCACCTACCCTGCTTGGTTTATTCAGGTATGTTATACATGCTTTTCGTTCTAGCATTTTTTGTATACATCTCTTTAACCTTCTTTTTGTTCCTCAAAACTTCTTTATCTACGTGGTAACGCTACCTATGCCTGTAACGGATCCGTTCGTGTCAATCTTCTCCCTGCCTTTTTTCATCCAGTACTCTAAACGCCTCTTCCTTATCTCGCCTGCTGATAGGACTGCTGATCGAACTCGGGCACTCCGTGCCATCTGGTGGAGGGCACGGCAGTAAATTTAGATGATACTCGGCTGCGGCATGGCAAACGGCGACAGCGATACCGAGACTGACACCTCACCTCTTGTTAGGCTAGTTACACTAGTTTGTTATGATATCCTCAGTTTATGACTATCGCTACGCATTCTCGGCATGGCGAGGTATAATCTAACACCCCTGGCATGTTCCTACGACATCTACAAGTTACCTAAGTGACCGTTTCTTTCTAGAAGCGGTTACAAGATACCCATATCCTTCTGAAGTCAGCTAAGACGTCTTCAAGAAGAAGAAAAGAACAGAAATCAGGAAATGTAACAGCTAACCTTAATGACGTTTAAAAAGCTTCATCCGCCACCCTCTTACGCCCTGCTTTTCTTTGCAGCGTGTATGACATTTGTGAAAACGTGCCGGAGAACAAGGTGACAATGTGGACGACCAAGTGTCCAGTGACGCCCGGCACCTACTGGCGCAACTTAGTATTCCGGGTTTCGCCTAAAATGGAGAAGCATATCGGCGTAAGTGTTCTGTGCGGGGGCTCGTGCTAACGTCTCTGTGATACGTAAAGGCCGTGGCGACCGGGCTTTATTAGGGTAGCGTTCGCTCTTCACGTCGCTGCTTTTGAAGATCCACAGAGCGCAAACACGAAATGATGCAAGTTTGGTCAATGCCTGACCATTATGAGCCTAATTATGCATAGGCATCCTAAAATGTACAAGTACCGCCTTCATGCATTTGTCGAAATCGCTTGATACCCCGAAATCTACTAACTGCTTGCTTTGTGAAAGAAAGGGCAGTTTTTAGAAACCAATTTCAATGCGACCAAAAATTTCCTGTCTCAGATTTTATTGCCTTCGAAAGATGTCGCGTCTCTAGCTGTCATTCTACAGAAAAATTCTGCTCCATTAGCCCAGCTGAAGATTGTCGGCTCGCCGTGGACACATTATGTGTACTTATAAAAAATAATTAGAAGGCTGCAAAGAAGAGTCGTCATTTTATTAAAGTTAATAATGTTGCTAAAATGAAATAAAATTTACCACGATTTTAATTTGCAAATTTTCTTATAATGACGACACAGAAGCCAACCAAAGCATAAAGCAAAACAACTGTCCTTTTTATTTTAATCAAATGTAGGTTAATTATGAACGAGGCTTAAGGGAATAACGAACTAGGCCGCCGTAGCTCATTTGCTAATGCACCGCACGTGTCATGCTAAGATTTTGGATAAACCTGCCACTTTTCGGTCAGTTTAGCTTTCCTTTTACTTTATCACGAACATGAAACTTATCAGCACACACTAATCCCACCCTCATATTTGTTCTACATCACGAATAAATAAAAAACAGCTCCTTTTCCCTTATACTCTCCTTGGCTTCGTTGCCTTTTGGGGTCGTACGTTTGTTTTTAAAACTTTAGATCCTCAGTCCCATGATTATTTTGTCTCATTAGCAAACTATTTCCCTCACAGCTCCATATGAAGCACTCACGGGCTCAGAAATTCCACTTTCGCAATGGTCGACAGTGTCAATTAATATCTCCCCGCTTCATTTCTTTTGCCCAGGATGGAAACCTCATTGCAGCCATGATGTTGGAGAGCAAGGGCAAGAAGCTTTCATGCCAAGCCCTTCACTTGACAGTTTTCAAGACCAGGCCGACAACGGACATCTGGGATTAGAACGTCTCGTCTAAGAAGAAACAGCGGCGCGCGGAGAACTGCAGTGCGAGTTGAGAAGAATAAAGTGAATATATGCGGATGACAATGCCGAGTGTGAAAAGTAAATAAACCCACCTGTGTATGTGAAGAGCAGCATGCAACACTAATACATGCTTACATTGAATGCACATTTAGAAAAAAATATAAGATGACACTTATTATTTTATTCAGCAGTAATTAATTTTATTCAAGCTCTTTCGGTCCGCAGCTAACTCAAAGATTGGATTTGCGTACAGCAGGACGTGTTGCATGTCGCTTACTCAGGCTTGTCGTTGCAATTGAACGGTTCTCGCGAAAGCGCATCCATGAGTGCGCGAGTGCTCATTACTTCTGAGAAAAGTTCATTTAGGCATGTAACTGCTAGGTAATATTCTATAAACTATTTTTTCCGCAAAGAAAATTGAAGCGCTGCTTTGCTGAATGGCGGAACACTCAAGGAGTCTTTTACATTATGGTTTCCTATTCGAAGTAATTACTGAGCAAAGTAATGTTTGACTGCAAAGGACAAAGTTCGATTCTCATGACGTCATCAATTTACTATGGCGAGTCAATAACGTCTGACAACGTTTCAAGTTAAATATGTTGGCTTTGGGATTTTGACAGATCCTGGGCTAGTATGGTGCACTCGATAAGCAAAATGGCAGTTCCAAGGCCTAGTTCCGCAAGGCCTTAAAATGTTAATCAGCATAGTCAAACAGGCAAGCACCAAAATGTATGAAAATTGGAGACAAAGCATGGTTATACGGCACGTCGTGACACAAACAAATGAAAGACAAATCAAGCCACCGCAATCAATTTTTCAGCATGTTCAGTGACGAATTACGTCGATTGAAACCCAATATCTGCTCCACTATTAGGAAGTCGTTGCTTGACACTGGGAATTTCTAGAAACTCCTAGATATTCGTTTAACTACTGAATTTACTCTCCATTTATTGGTTAATGGCACCCCATGGCCAAGTAGCTAATGCGGCGGAAACTATTTTATCAGATCGTACACTTGTTCTAGCTTAGATGCCAGATTGGCAAAGAAGGCAGCATATTTTTATATCTTTTTGCTGTTTTTATGTTTTATTAAAGTGCACACTAGGATATTGGAGAAAACAGACAGGAATGAGCATCTGGATGTGACTCGCGTATCATTTTTGGTTCTTATACGGTTTTAGATATTTGAATAACTCACACAATTGTTTCTTATAAAAAGCCTATTGATAAGTTTATACTATATTTTTTATGCTGCCTTTTAGAAGAAGTATTGCAAGAGGGAAAACCTCAGTTCTGCATTTTGGCTGGGATGAAAGTAAAGAAAGAAAGCAGTCTAAATTTTTAGTGAAGCGAAGAATTAAGAGCTCGCACATAATTAAGTAAAATGAAGGTTAATTTTAAACAAACAAGTTTAGGTCGTCACTATCAGCAGATAAATTTGAACATGAAATTCGAACTATAACCAACAACTTAACGAATCTTATTGCTCCACAAATGACACTATGGAGTTACCGGTTCTTCTCATTTCTGGATGTATGCCGGAGAGGGTACCAAGCATAGAAGGAAGAAGCTCTTTCAAAATAAAAACAACTAAAGGTAACTATTAACCTTTGCTTTGGCGTAGGCTTATTATCAACGAAATTGAAGAAACATCTGTTCGTAGCTGTGAATGAGTTCAGAAAACCAACGTGCTCCATCCAACAAAGATCAATTTTCTTCGCTGCACAAGCCAACTTGATTTTGGTTTTGGCGACTAGTTGATAATAAAGGTGGTAAAATATAAAGTGAAGAAGATATATGCAATTACAATTAGCAAAGTGACAGTCAATAAAAGTAAAAACAATATAGTACATAAAATAATTAGAAGTATCCGCGGGACCGTGACTACAGTTAGAGGAGAAGAAACAATGGGTAGCAAACTTTTTTTCGAGCAGTGGTTATTTGCACGTGTGAGAGAGTTGTCTCCTAAAAACCAAAACCCAAAAGAATTGTCCAAACGCAGAGAATAACTTACCAGATCCAGTTGGTTTAGCATTAGGCTCCAATTTTGCTTTCCTTCGTTTGATTGGAGTTATTTAAAAACACAAGGAACGTCCAGCCATTTAATGTCAATAAAATATGCAAATCATGGTGTAGATTTCCTTTGTGCAACATTATTGCATCATTCTTGCCAACCTGAAGTGCTTTGCATGTAGATTGGCGTGAATTAACACTGCGATGTATATCAGCAGCATAATTTCTTAAGCATTGTGTGGTTTCTCTGCCTTTCAGATTTCGAGGCGTTCTACCACAGCTGTGATGTACAACGTGCGAAAAATTAAGCTTGAATAGGGCGTGTCAATTGTGCGTGACCCCTTAGGAGTGCCTTGATAGTGTTAATTTTGGGACGAATAAATAACTGGATGCTCTGCAAGAACTGACCTTGCTCTTGATCGTGTTTAACAAAAGCCTTAGCATTTCATGTCTGACGAACTTCGAGCTTTCTTAATGAACAAGTACTTTTCTGAGTGAAATACCTGAATGCAAATAAGCTGCTTTCTTCAATAAGTTCCACAAGCCACTTATACATCTTCTTTACACGCATTTATTTAAATAATGCGCCGTATGGCAAGACGTGCGATTAGAAAAGGAAGAAATGCACGGGTTTAAGTTGGCCAACGGCATCAGCCCTTGATATGACGATGACGAACACTCTAGTTGCGCTACTACTGCTGCTGTGATGAACTTTTTTTTTATTCAAGTGTATTCTTTAGAGCTGGCTTTGTTTTAAAGTAATGGTGAAGCGCAGACGTAGTGTTAGACTTGTTTCCTGGACATATTGGGCTACGATGAGACAATGGAATTCATTTAGTCGACAGTCCAGCATGGTAGTTTCTAGCAAGTACAAGCGGATAGACATTAAGCACATAAAACGTAAAAAAATAACGTGGCGACATCTTCACGGTACCGCTTCTCGATATTGATTTAGACCTACGGAAGTAGTAAAACTTGGGCCATTTAATGTGAGGTGATAGATAAGGTTTGGGGTGGCAGCGCAGCTCAACGTTATTATAACTCCGTAATTAGAATATTGGTTATAAAGTTCAGGACAGCATAGTGGCCTGGTCTTCAGAGCTGTTAACTGAATACAATCACAATAACCTTACTTTATCGTTGGGCGTAAGGAAAAGGAAACTGTTTTTAAAGTTCTCGACCATAGAATCCCATTTAGTGGAAGTTGAAATATTTTCGTTAAGGTAACAAGTACCTGCGAGAGATAGCGAGGTGTACAAAAGTAAACAAGAACGATGCTCTGAGATGCTACTATTTGAACAATTACCTGCAGATGTTGTATGGGGATGTGATTATGCGCTTTAGTTTGACTCAAGGTTCTAATCATGCTATTACAGGTGTTGTCGCTCCTGTTACGCTGTCAGAGAGGCTTTTTTGTAATTATCAAAATGGGTGACCTAGAGGAACGCTGGCCTATGCTCAATCGGACGGCCTTGAATTCCTGTATGTCATGCATTCAAACTATACCGCTCTTAAAATGTTGCGGTTTTCACGGCAATTTGAGCTGACTCAAAAGTACCGTTCTAATTTTGAGACAAAGCCAAGATAATTCGTTTCAGAGCTTAAGTTTTGTTGGCGCGTGCCAGAAAACACGGCGAACAGATTTTAAATCTCACTAGGTAACCGTCATTTCGACAATTCCAGGAACGTTTGCATATGGCTAACTAACAAGGAATAGTTGCTTGAGTGCGTGTGGCTTTGGGATTGCGGATGAAATTAAAAACTTGTCACTGCATTTGGTTTCTTTGTTTGCAAAATGTCCATCGCTTTGTGCACATCTGTTAAGTCAGAGAAAATCAATAGCTGGAGCCGCATACGGATGCCGACGTCTCCATAAATACAGGTAATGATATTATTTAAAACGTTTGGCTTCGGAGTAGGCCCACCAGAAAGAAACCAGAGAAGGGGACCCTTAAATTTATTCGCTTAATAGGGTGCACATAAGTGCAGACAAGAAAAGTCGGAAAAATGATACATTGTGTTTCATTTACTTGATTTTATTTGCAGGAGTAAGGGCAGTCCTACCAAATAAAATTAGCAGGCTTACTTTTCCTACTTGTGGAGAGCTATAGTCCCATAAATATAGTTTTCTTGCGGGGAAGAAATGAGAACATGAACTAATAAACTGCAGTGTTGTCTCCCACTACATGCTTCACCTCATTTTACGAAACGAAACCAGTGCAGAAGTGGCTTTTGCTTCTACCTTTATAGAGGCTGCACATAGATCTACGGCTTTATCTCCAGCAGCTGCCGATCTGCCGCCACAACAATGAACATTTTAAGAAACCCTTTGTACTGCAAGCGAGTGTCGTTGTTCACACCTACACGTTATTAGACGTCCATTCTTCCGATAAATTTGTTCTTCTGTCATGTCCCTCTACCTAAAAATAATGGAGAATGGGTTCAAACAAGTTTTTCCATACTTTTGAGGATGAAGGCTATCCCATAAGACATTCGTACAAGCCAGATGGAGCGCAATTCATCAGAGTCTAAATGCAGTACCACTGAATGTTTATCAAAGCTTTTTTTTTCAGTACTTAAAAATTACTTCTATTTCCACTTTTCTTTCAGACTGCCCCAGATCCGAGGTTTCTTTTAAGTAGATGTGCCGAAGAGAAAGTGAGGGGAAAGGGACTTCCATTCTTGTTGCGATTGGCTAACGATGCTCCTAATGACTTAATACCCAACCAAAGGATAAGATGAGCCACCAGCCGGGAGCTGTGAGTCTTAAAACTGCCGGCATTTTGCGCGGACATCCAGTTTCTAATTATTCAGTCATTTTTCATCTTGGGCTCTGTTCTTTTACTTGAGTTTAGTTCATTGTCGATGCCAAGAAAAGGTGAGGTTACAAAGACCAGTTAAATAGCCTCCAGGGGGGTCCATCGCGGAGTCGCAGCCCGTAGGACTACAGTTTTTTTTACCTGCTTAGGCAACAGCCAGCCGTCATGACCTTCGCCATCGTTGCAGTACTGCTGGGCTCCCTCGGCGGCGGTGGAAACGAAGGCCCCGTGCAGTACCATCCTATGTTCAGATGTGACAGTAAGTCGAGCGTCCCCGTGTCACCTCTGTGCGTGGAGACCTAATTATGGCAGCAAGCTTGGACATTGGCTTGTGAACAGTCAACAGTGGAAAAGATGGCACGAGGAATAGAAAGACACTCGATTGAGTGCTAACAGCGATTTTATTTGGTCAACGTTGACAAATTCATGCTAGTTGGCCAACACTCACATCTATGTTTGTAGTTTATTATTGCTAACAGCCATGTTCCAAGTTCAGCGTTGATTAACGACTGCACTAGCTGGCCAACTCTAACAGCTGTGTTAGTTGTTGAGGGCTTGGTGGTTGTCATTCAGTGCACTGGTGCCCGTCTTTCTATTTCTCAATACAATCTTTTGCATTGTACGAACAGGCCTTTTGCGCTGTTCTTATCATGGAAATTTTCTGATGGAACAACCTGCCTCATGCAGCACTCTACGTATTTCAGTACACGTTCCACGAAACGCGTTGAAGGAGGTCCCTTGAAGACTGACGGCTATACTTGAGGAGTAGGTTCTGAGCTTCTCAGATATTTTCTCGACAAGTGATCAACAGGTGGGGTTCTGCGCACTTCGCCAGTTTACAATGCCGATACGATTGGCTATTACGGGCTCGTTGGCAGACCATCTTGACATTGTTGCATTGCAGCATAGAAATACATGCACAAGGTCTAACATTCCACCCGCGTCAATATCTTTGAGTGTGTGCTATGAAAATGCCATAGTGATTGAATGAGAGGGCAAAACGCACCAATCAGAAAGTGGGCCTTCAGTTCTAGATAGCGTTCACGAGGATACAATATGAGCTCATATGGTGCTCCTCAAAACAAAACAACTTGTAGTTGATATAAAATTGCGCCTTGAACCAGGGGTTGCAACATTCCCTTCCGAAAAATTTAATCGTACATTTGCTTGGTTGTATTTGCTGGACAGAACAAAACAAAGGTCATGTGTTTCGTTGTCGCAAGAAACACGGAGGGAAGTTTTTAGAACAATATTAAAGCGCAGTGACATAAAAAGTAGCTCACGTGACTTAGCTAGATCGTTTGTGTGTTTCGGAACGAAGGCGGAAAATGGGTGCTGAGTTCGAAGAAAACTAGCTGGTGACGCCTTACCAAATCTCGAGTTTGGACAAAAGGTGTCCGCTCATATTGTTTCGTGAGAAGAGTTTTTGCTCCAGTGCGCTTTGTCAAGAGGGCACTTTAGGCTCCTGTCGGCGAGGCACATTCGATACTCTGCTTGCGAATTTAAACCAATATTTTTGGCGGTACTAGTGTAGATAAATGATCAGAAATCCATGAAACATGGTCTTAGTGTAATCTCGGGTACTTGACAATTCATGGCACCGTTCACAAACGAGGCACCCTATAGGTGTTAGCGACGAATGTTTTCAATGCCAGGAAGTTTAAATGCTTATCATACGTGAACGCTGAAACAACCTATAGACTAAGCAGACAAAACAGGTTTACAAGCGTCATTTTGGTTCACCTGTATTGGTGGCACTTGTGGTTCAGTACAAAAATGGTATTGTATACTTTTCTATTCAATACCTTTATGTACGGAACCACAAATGCCACCATATAGGTAAACCCAAATGGCGTTTCTGGAAATGAAAAGTGTACAATCATTGTATTCTAGCCGTGCCAACACATGGGGCCGAAACTTAGAGGTTAAAAAGAAGCTCGAGAAGAAATTAAGGACGGCGCAAAAAGCGATGAAACGAAAAATATTAGGAGTACCGTTAAGAGACAGGAAGAAAGCGGTGTGGGTTAGAGAGTAAACGGAGATTTCCGATATTCTATGTAACATTAAGACAAGAAATGCAGTTGGCCAGGCCACGTAATGCGTAGGGAAAATAATCGTTGGACCCTTAGAGTTAAATAATTTGTGCCAACGGAGGGGAAGCACAGTCGAGGACGGCAGAAAATTAGGCGGCGATGAAATTAGGAAATTAGCAGGCGGACTGTTGGAATCAGCTAGTGCAAGACAGGGGTAAATGGAGATCGCTGGGTGAGGCTTTCGTCCTGCAGTGGGCATACAAAAAAGTTGG
Source organism: Dermacentor silvarum (assembly GCF_013339745.2). NCBI lineage: Eukaryota > Metazoa > Arthropoda > Arachnida > Ixodida > Ixodidae > Dermacentor > Dermacentor silvarum. Next base: position 108,425,083 of record NC_051162.1, on the reverse strand, counting down.
TGATGATGATGGCATACTGGTATATTCATTTGACTGCCCAGTGGCTACACAGTCAGTGAAGATAACAAAATCGTGGAAAATGCGAATGAAAGTTATCTGCTGAATGGTACACCTTATATTTACAAAGGCTCTTTATCCCGTGAGATGGTGCTTAAGGCACATGCCGATAACCCCTTGTCACAACGCAGATAATCACACAGCCGAGATAGCACGCCTGACAACAAAAGATGCCATAGTAGGCTCAACTATGAAGGCCAAGATAAAGCTGCGCGTCTACGATGCGATCCTCAAGGACCTGAAGCTGAGGACTGCCTTGTTCACTCCAGAAGGCCACATCGTGCCATGCATTGACGGGTTCGGAAGCTGGTAAGCAATGTGTCTGGGAACATATGCCCGCAAATATACCCCGCTCCGTCGATGAACTCTTGTAGAAGGCTACAACGCAGAACCGACGAAGACGAAGACAAGAGAGGCACGCAACTTACACAGACACAGCGCTGCGTCCGTGTAATTTGTGTACCTCTTTTGTCTTTGTCTTCATCGGTTCCGCGCTGTAGCCTTCTATGGTGTTCAACCGTAGCGCCTGGTGCAGGGAGCATAGCGCAGGGTGCACCACATAGTAAAGAAGTAAGCTATTCGACAACTTGTAGCAGGTAACGTGAGATCCTTGGCTCGTATGTTGCAGCGTGTACGACCTCTGCAAGGAGAACAAGAACACGACGAGGCTTTTGGGTAACGGAACAAAGCCAGAGAACACTGCCAAGTGTCCCATCCCCCCGGGTACCTACTACCGCACGCTGGAGTTCAAGCTCTCGCCGAAGCTGAACAAACACATTGGGGTAAGTACGCGCTGAAGCGCGGCTAAATTCTCCGTTATACGTATAGAATGATCCACATCTGCCGCCAAGGCTGTGAGTGGTGACGCTGGCTAACGCTGCCAGGGATAAACATAACTACCCCGGAAACAGGAAGGCAAAAACGGTGCCGTGGTCGCTGAATTGGCACGAGCAACGCGTGCGTAATGCGAAGACGTGGGTTAGTATCCCACGTGCGGCGAGTTGCTTTTTGATGCACTTGCATGTCGATTTACTTATCATTTCTGTAATTCAATTAAGAACCGCATATAATTTCCCCTATGCTGTCATTGGTGTCATTGTTTGTAGGCTTCATATGATATGACTAAGAAAAATCGGGCCCCTAGGTTGCCTTTTTCCCACCTCTCTCTCTCTCTCTCTGTATATATATATATATATAGATGACAAAATGCACGTTGAAAAACGCGTGAGCCACGTTAGACAATACTTATCAAAGGCCGATCTGCGGCCGTGACGGTGAAAATAGTTTTGTCGTGTTTTTCCACGTGGATTTCTTTAAATATTTTTACGTTAAATATATATTTAACATTTAGCATTTTATATTTAGCACACACACAGACATTTATAAGCATGAGAAGCAGAACTGTGCAGTTAGTTTCGGCTTATTTGCCGAACGGTTACGGTTGTTGGAGAAGGTCGGTGGAGAAGTGCTTGTCACAGGTCATGCGAAAAGCACCAGTTGTCTGTATACTCACGCTGAAAGAGTCTAGTTTACACCACAACAAAGAGCATAAAAAGTCACTGGCCCGGACAAGCTACCACAGGTTTTCCGACGATATTCTCAGACCATCACAGCAACATGCTATAATACGGACTTTTGCGAGGTGTATTTCTGTGCTTCTCACCGTAAAATCCGTGGACAGTTTTTTTTTTCTATGCGTGAATTTGGACGTGAATGTTCTTCTGCTCGCAGAACGGTGAACTTCTCGGGACTATGCGGCTTGAGAGCGGAACCAAGGTGGTCGCGTGCCACGCCCATTTCATGGTGCTCTACCCAACGAAGCCAAAGGTGAAGGAATGGTACTAGACGGCACTATCTGCGAAATTCGGCTCATCAACCACCTGAACGGTTCACCGCTTCGCGACACAATAAATGGAAAGAAAGGAGCACGACTATAAGATTGAAGGGAGCGACTGCGACTTGTTTTACACTTACTAATTCTACGATGTACCGCTAGAAAATCAACATTCTTGTGGCCATATGAGCGGCTCAGTCTTAGAAGTTAAACAACGTGTCCGAAAACAGTAAATTTCCGTTACTGTTCTGGGACTTCGCGGACGCAGCTGCGTATTCCGTTTTGAAGAGTTTGCTTTGGACGTGGTACTACGTGCCGACTTGGTGACCTGATTTACACCTTGCACTAAATATGAGAAGGTAGGTCGCATAAGGTATGTATGTATGTATGTATGTATGTATGTATGTATGTATGTATGTATGTATGTATGTATGTATGTATGTATGTATGTATGTATGTATGTATGTATGTATGTATGTATGTATGTATGTATGTATGTATGTATGTATGTATGTATGTATGTATGTATGTATGTATGTATGTATGTATGTATGTATGTATGTATGTATGTATGTATGTATGTATGTATGTATGTATGTATGTATGTATGTATGTATGTATGTATGTATGTATGTATGTATGTATGTATGTATATGTGTGTGTGTGTGTGTGTATGTGTGTGTGTGTGTACACAGTTGACTCAAGAGAATAAAAAAATACGCAACTAATTAAAATAGCGCAACACAGACACGGACAAGATAGCGAACAGGACAAGCACCCATTAACAACTGATGTACATTAAGAAACATCTGTGACCTCCATAAAACTTTAGCGACCTTAGAATGTACTTCAGTGAGTGCTTGTGCTATTCCCTGTCCTGTCCGCGTCTTTTTCGTGCTATATTAATTCATTCCGTACCATCAACCAACTCGTCCAAGAACTCGCCTGGTTGAGCCACGAGAAGTAAAACTGGTCCTTGTGAAAGACAGAAAGGGAAATGACAGAGTGAATATGAAATGAGAAAGGTCGAGACTTTTGGGGCCACCAGCAAGCTTCCGGTTTGCACAACGGAGAAGGTAATGGTGGGAAAAAAGGTTCAGACTCTCAAATTCTTGAACGTTAGTACAGGGACTTCAGCGTTGCTGTTCGCAGAAGCACAGGAAGCATGAACGCATGTATACATTTATGTATGTTCCTATGTAGTCGTACGTAAGTATGCATGTGTGTGTGTGTGTGTGTGTGTGTGTGTGTGTGTGTGTTATGTGCGCCTTCATTATAGAGTTGATGGAGCTTTTATGTCCAAGAACTGCGGAAATTGGCTATGATTGATGGCTGATCTGGCTGATACGTCTTGCTGGAAAACGAATGCGGCCAGTGCAATGCGAAAATGCTAGGGTTGCCAGATGGACCCAACAAAAAATAGCCAAATGATCTCAAGATGTAGCCCAAAGATAGCCAGACCCAAATTTTTGTGACCCAAAAGTAGCCAAAAACATAGCCAAAAGTTTGATGATGTTCTGCAGGTACAGTGTACTAGATGTACTTCAGGTGTCTTATAGATGGTGCAGATGGTTCACCGCGTATTTCCGACTCCAAAATTACTTCCGCCGCATGCAACAAGCACAACAGTGGCCTCAAGATCTGCGTAAAGAATTCTAGTGAGAGCTGCCACTCAGACGTTGATTTGGACACCACTAATTGAAGGATTGTTTCCGATTGATTCATGACGTTATCAGTATTTACTGAGCCACGTTGGGAGCTAACTTTAGTTCACGCCTCGCTTTACTCGAGGTATTTTTCTATAAGTGTCGGGCAAAATACTGCCAGCTCCAGGCTCCAGGATCAGCTTCGGCTGGTCACGGTCGAGTGCACAAGAGGCGGCCCGAGCTCAATGCATTTTAGAATAGCGATGCCTTTCCTATGCTTGATTCATAAAATAAGCATGTTATTTCTATCCCCCTCTCTCTCTTTCTCTTTCTCAATTTGGTATTTTTTACTCGGAAGCGTCGAGAAAGTGCAAGAATTGGGTTGAAGATGAATATGGAGAAGACAAAGATAATGTTCAATGGCCTGGCAAGGGAACAAGAATTCAGGATCGCCAGTCAGCCTCTAAAATCTGTAAAGGAATATGTTTATCTAGGTCAATTACTCACAGGGGACCCTGATCATGAGAAAGAAATTTACAGAAGAATAAAATTAGGTTGGAGTGCATACGGCAGCCATTGCCAAATCCTGACTGGGAGCTTACCACTGCAGTCGTTGAAAAGAAAAGTGTACAATCATTGCATTCTACCGGTGCTAACATACGGGGCAGAAACTTGGAGGTTAACAAAGAAGCTCGAGAACAAGTTAAGGACCGCACAAAGAGCAATGGAACGAAAAATCTTAGGAGTAACGTTAAGAGACAAGAAGAGAGCGGTGTGGATCAGAGAACAAACGGGGGTAGACGATATTCTAGTTGACATTAAGCGGAAGAAATGGAGCTGGGCAGGCCATGTAATGCGTAGGATGGATAATCGGTGAACCATTAGGGTTACAGAATGGATACCAAGAGAAGGGAAGCGCAGTCGAGGACGGCAGAAAGTCAGGTGGGATGATGAGGTTAGGAAATTCGCAGGCGCAAGTTGGAATACGCTAGGGCAAGACAGGGGTAATTGGAGATCGCAGGGAGAGGCCTTCGTCCTGCAGTGGACATAAATATAGGCTGATGATGATGACTCGGAAGCAGCTTAATTGACGCTGAGTTGGCAAATGCTGCCGCTTAGAGGCACACTGGACTCTGAAGAAAACTTGAAACCTTCTGGCATTTTCCTCGTGCGAAGAAGGGAAACTTGTGACTGCAATTCACCTTTGAGTGCAAAAACGTAACGACCTGCTGGCCCGTAGCAGAAGAGGTGAATTAAAGTTTACAGTTTCAATTGCCACCTATAGATTACGGCGCTGGCAATAACCCAGGTGGTATTAGAATCGAGGCGTTGAACTGTGCAATTTTTAAACAGGGATTCCCTGACAAGATTCGTGCAATATCAAAACGTGTGCGTAAGTTTCTGTGAATGCAGGCACGAATGCGTGTGTTGCCAAATTTCCGAGGGGGGCTGTGTACCTTACCTTCAGTGTGACTTGAAAAAAAAATAAAGAAATTTAATTCCACTAGGGGACACGTACGCGCGTGGCGACGATGTTACCGTGTTTGGACTTTAGACGCAACCTCACAGCGACGACCACGACAGAAATGCGCTTGGAGTGCCCATAGAATTGCTATCGCAATAAAAGGAAATACCTCTTGCTCAGTTACCTGTTATTTTATCATAGACAACCACTTTTGTTAAACCTAGTGAAAGCATTCTCACGTTCCAAAAATACTCATTTTACGGGTGGTCAGCCCGCAGGGGCGAACAACAGTAAAGCAAACGAGCCCGCGTACTCTGATAACCCGTTCTTCGCGAACACACTCGGTTCGACCAGGCTGGTGCACCCTCCGTTACCGTCACTACGTCACACTAACTGAAAATGGCGCACGTGCGTTCTTGCTTCTGCAAAAAGGAAACGCAATAAATATCTTATAGCACATTCGATTATCCTTTCTTTAATAAAGCCAGTGGGCCGGCAATATCTGTGTTTCCAAAGAATAGAAGGGCAAGAGGGGACGTAACGGCAGCGGTCCTGAACGCGCACCGTTCCGTTGCTACCGATCTTGAGATAACGGCAGACGACGAGCGAGTGCAAGGTGCGTCCACCGCAAGTACGAAGTGCGACAGTGCGCTCGCGCCTGTGCCGAAGTACGTGATGATGTGGGAGCCTCACGCAATACCTTGACCCTACCTTAAAACATCCTCATTCTCAACTGCAATATTTGAAATTTTGAATGGCTTTATATGCTTTGCAGATGCAATAGTTGCCTTCGAATGCGGTATGAATTTCGGAAATTTTGTAATATATAGAGTAAGAAATTTGCCGAGTTTTTTTACTCCATTACGAAACAACGCACCACCAGACGCTTTTAAAACCAAATATGCGCATAAAGTAAAATTTACCTTCGAAAGAGGGGTCCTTCTCCCATTCCTTATATGCACGGCTGTATTTCGCCCACTTGCCCATGCTTAGTTTTGAGAACAGTTTTCTTACTGAACCACGCGTGCAGCGGCAGCAGATGGCGCCGAAACCAAAACGAAAAGAGAGCTTAGCCTGGAAAGACTTGTAAACACGGCAGCGATGACTTAACGCCATCCACTCAGCGCCGACATTGCTTAAAAACACAGCCTTCGAGATTGCCTACATAACTTTTTCGCAGCAATGAGCTTTGGGTTTTCATAAACCGGCGTTGGTAAATTTTGTCAGTGCTGACGTGGTCCCCGGGACCCGGAAGTCCTTAATTTAAAATTGCCCAAATATAGCCATGTAGCCAATTCGGAATTTTCGACGCCAAGCCGCGTAAAAAGTAGCCCAATTTGGCTATTAATAGCCCAATCTGGCAACCCTAGAAAATACCCGAATGTGTTGCCCTATGCGCGGTACTTGCGCCCCCTGCAAGCTCTACGGCGAATGAGAAACACGGCTTCCGTGACTGTCAACGCGGTGCCCCGTTGGTTATCTCGGAAGCAATGCACAGCGATCGGAGCTTTTTAGGATCCACAATAGACGGCAGCTGTGAGGCAGCACACATCTGCCATCACCAAGGCCGCTGCGACACCGAGGTAGCGGTAGTTCTTGGGCTCTGCGAACGAAATGCTCTCAGTGGGACGATATATTGCACCGAGCACCTTGTGATTTGGGCCACTTACCCATAAAATTATTTGTTTTCTAACGGGAGCTCATGAACTGGGAAGAGAAATAGGAGGAAGAGAACGAGAAGGACAAACAATATTGTTATTTTGTCCCTCTCACTATAATTAGTCATCTTCCACAGACTCAGACCGACCGTGAGCTGGAGTCCGAGTGAGACCGGCGTGGTAGAATTCTGACGAACCTGAGTCCGAGTGAAGCCCAAAGGAAAACACAAACACAGGAAAACCCTGTGTACAGGGCACTTGAGGTATTTTCAATAAATAAATATATAAATATATTTAGAGAGGGAGTTTGAGTGACTTCCGTTTATTTTACTGGCCTATTTCCCCGTGCCCGGGGTTGGGAGATTTCATAGTTACGGTAAGGACCTGTTATGCGGTCTTAAACCCAAGAGAAGCAGATGTTGGTGGTGGGCTTCAATGTGGGCGGAAGTCCAGCCTGCCCTTTCTTTGCGGTCACAGCTCGTACACATATGTCATTATATCCACAATGTTTCTAGCGTCCAGCACATGTTTTGTTATTGAAGGACCCTCAATCGAGTCTTGGTCTTTTTACGATTGCCGATCACCAGCGGGAGGAATAATGAGAGGAAGGTGTAAGAATAATTTACTGTAACGGTTCTCTTTCACACCGCTTCATTGAAGGACTAGAAAAATGGCAGGAATACAAAAAGGAAGTAACAGCAGAAAGCCCAGTGTGCTTTCACCGAGGCCGGTGAATCGCAAAAAGCCCAGTTATGCTTTGATGGCCTTGTCATTGTGTGGTCAGGCAGATGTTCCGCCATTTTCGTGTTCAACCAGTCGGACGACCGACCTCTAAACGCTGTAACAATCAGCGTGGTTCTCCGTGTACATCCGTACAACGATAAATGTGGAAGTGAATAGCGTCCTTTCGGCCTTAGGATTTAAGGACAGTTGGAGTTGAATTGCGTTGTTTCGATTACTGTACCCCATAACATCGTATTTGCCTTGTGATTCGGTGCACAAGAATAACAAGAACATAACGAGATAAAAAGAACCAAGTTCATCTGAGTCATATGTACTCGTAAGATAATTTCCATAATCTTAAATTAACAAAAAAAAAAACAACACCAAATAGATCAAGCATAAAAATGTTACCGTCGTTATTATCAGTCATGGTGTTAAAATAAACACTGCAAATCGAAATATTGGACTCGGGTTACACATTTTGTGCTCTCTAAAGAAATGATTCGACCAAAATCTCTTTTCGTGAAAATAAAACTACTCGACTGAAGCAAGATCGGATATTCAAAATACCCATTCAAAATACACTTAAGCAAGAAATAAGAAGTTGGGTAAGCGCAAATGAATCTGCAGCAGATACTAGTGAAAAGCGGCTACAGAAATGGATAGGTAGAAGAAGGGGAAAAACACGCAATGCCGCAAGTTTAATGTTTTGAAGAACAGATAGTATTAGGTAGCATTTGCAAACACGCGCAAACGCATTACAAACGTAAATAAATAGCGTTGTCCTCACTGCGCGTGCACCGTACTGAATTGTGTTTCTGTGGTGTACGTACGATATGTTATCGTACAGTCGACTACAAATGTTTACGGACCACGGGATCTGCGAAAAAGCAGAATATCTCCGCGGCCTCAGAACACAGCCTGATATTCACATTTACAGCATCTACTAGTATATGCGAACAACATTGTCATGTACGGTTTTACTGGCTACTGTTACAGGCTGCTTGGAAATTCAACGTTTCCTCAGATCACGTGGTTCCTAAACTTTTGTGGTTGACTGTCCCTTTTTTTGCTATATGTGGTGCCAGTACTACAACTCCTTGTATGCTGTCAATAATTGTAATTAATACGAAGACATTAAACCCGATATATATATATATATATATATATATATATATATATATATATGATTCCAGCATTGTACTCTGATTCCTCTGTCTGTATATTATTACAGTATTGCTGAAAAGGACAATAAAACACATACTGCTACTGCTGCTACTACTGTGTGGTATTTGGCGAGTTGATTGCATTTAATGTTTACGCATACGCTATGAAATAGCACTGCCATATATGGAGGCATCTGTGGCTCCCGCTTCATCGTAAATTGTCGTGACGGCCACGCTCTTGATTGGAGTAACTGTTGAAATGAGCTATCGCTCTTTTAAAACGCTAGGTTTTGAGGCTTCGACACTGCGTTTATCGTTGGACAGTGACGACGACTTGGCGTGGCCCACCCTAATGAGGGAAAGGTATAAATAAAAAAAGATCTGCGCATAGTCCGTCTGCATCGGCAAAGTTCCCGCTGCAGCCACAGCTGCGTTGTAACGTTTTGTTTTTACTCAATTTTAGCGTAGCGCTTTCGGCATGTGAGCGGCTACGACGGCTGCATACCTCACAACAGTGTGGACAAACGTGAGCTCCGAACATTGTGCGGGTTGGCACCGGAAGTGATCGATCGTGCGAATGCTCGCGGATGCTCACATAAACATTGTACTTTCACAGAAGCGACGTCATGTAACGAGTGTCCTGTGTGCGTCAGCAGCCACGGCCGCTGGCCGGTTTGTTCACATTCCGCAGAGTTTCCGCAATGCCGACTGCAGTAAACACCACAGTTGGGAGCGTCATAGAAAAGTGGCATTGGGCTCGAGCATGAGCGAATGCGCACGTTACAGGTGTGCTTATTGTTGAAAGGAACATCCGAGCGCAAGGCTCGTTCTTTGAAGCCGCTGCAATGCAGTTTGCGTTGCAGTTGAAATGCATCCGCTGACGAATGCAGTTCAAGAGCAGTGTGGTATAGGGCGTAAAGGAGCGAGTGCTGCATATAGCAGTTCTTCTGCGTAGCCGTGCACCTTCAGACTATAAGCGGGAACGCCACGCCACTGGGATGACGGCAGGAGAACTCAAATGCTTTTGCGAGGTGTATTTCTGTGCTTCTCACCGTAAAATCCGTGGACAGTTTTTTTTTTCTATGCGTGAATTTGGACGTGAATGTTCTTCTGCTCGCAGAACGGTGAACTTCTCGGGACTATGCGGCTTGAGAGCGGAACCAAGGTGGTCGCGTGCCACGCCCATTTCATGGTGCTCTACCCAACGAAGCCAAAGGTGAAGGAATGGTACTAGACGGCACTATCTGCGAAATTCGGCTCATCAACCACCTGAACGGTTCACCGCTTCGCGACACAATAAATGGAAAGAAAGGAGCACGACTATAAGATTGAAGGGAGCGACTGCGACTTGTTTTACACTTACTAATTCTACGATGTACCGCTAGAAAATCAACATTCTTGTGGCCATCAGCGGCTCAGTCTTAGAAGTTAAACAACGTGTCCGAAAACAGTAAATTTCCGTTACTGTTCTGGGACTTCGCGGACGCAGCTGCGTATTCCGTTTTGAAGAGTTTGCTTTGGACGTGGTACTACGTGCCGACTTGGTGACCTGATTTACACCTTGCACTAAATATGAGAAGGTAGGTCGCATAAGGTATGTATGTATGTATGTATGTATGTATGTATGTATGTATGTATGTATGTATGTATGTATGTATGTATGTATGTATGTATGTATGTATGTATGTATGTATGTATGTATGTATGTATGTATGTATGTATGTATGTATGTATGTATGTATGTATGTATGTATGTATGTATGTATGTATGTATGTATGTATGTATGTATGTATGTATGTATGTATGTATGTATGTATGTATGTATGTATGTATGTATGTATGTATGTATGTATGTATGTATGTATGTATGTATGTATGTATGTATGTATGTATATATGTGTGTGTGTGTGTGTATGTGTACACAGTTGACTCAAGAGAATAAAAAAATACGCAACTAATTAAAATAGCGCAACAAAGACACGGACAAGATAGCGAACAGGACAAGCACCCATTAACAACTGATGTACATTAAGAAACATCTGTGACCTCCATAAAACTTTAGCGACCTTAGAATGTACTTCAGTGAGTGCTTGTGCTATTCCCTGTCCTGTCCGCGTCTTTTTCGTGCTATATTAATTCATTCCGTACCATCAACCAACTCGTCCAAGAACTCGCCTGGTTGAGCCACGAGAAGTAAAACTGGTCCTTGTGAAAGACAGAAAGGGAAATGACAGAAAGAATATGAAATGAGAAAGGTCGAGACTTTTGGGGCCACCAGCAAGCTTCCGGTTTGCACAACGGAGAAGGTAATGGTGGGAAAAAAGGTTCAGACTCTCAAATTCTTGAACGTTAGTACAGGGACTTCAGCGTTGCTGTTCGCAGAAGCACAGGAAGCATGAACGCATGTATACATTTATGTATGTTCCTATGTAGTCGTACGTAAGTATGCATGTGTGTGTGTGTGTGTGTGTGTGTGTGTGTGTGTGTGTGTGTGTGTTATGTGCGCCTTCATTATAGAGTTGATGGAGCTTTTATGTCCGAGAACTGCGGAAATTGGCTATGATTGATGGCTGATCTGGCTGATACGTCTTGCTGGAAAACGAATGCGGCCAGTGCAATGCGAAAATGCTAGGGTTGCCAGATGGACCCAACAAAAAATAGCCAAATGATCTCAAGATGTAGCCCAAAGATAGCCAGACCCAAATTTTTTGTGACCCAAAAGTAGCCAAAAACATAGCCAAAAGTTTGATGATGTTCTGCAGGTGTCTTATAGATGGTGCAGATGGTTCACCGCGTATTTCCGACTCCAAAATTACTTCCGCCGCATGCAACAAGCACAACAGTGGCCTCAAGATCTGCGTAAAGAATTCTAGTGAGAGCTGCCACTCAGACGTTGATTTGGACACCACTTATTGAAGGATTGTTTCCGATTGATTCATGACGTTATCAGTATTTACTGAGCCACGTTGGGAGCTAACTTTAGTTCACGCCTCGCTTTACTCGAGGTATTTTTCTATAAGTGTCGGGCAAAATACTGCCAGCTCCAGGCTCCAGGATCAGCTTCGGCTGGTCACGGTCGAGTGCACAAGAGGCGGCCCGAGCTCAATGCATTTTAGAATAGCGATGCCTTTCCTATGCTTGATTCATAAAATAAGCATGTTATTTCTATCCCCCTCTCTCTCTTTCTCTTTCTCAATTTGGTATTTTTTACTCGGAAGCGTCGAGAAAGTGCAAGAATTGGGTTGAAGATGAATATGGAGAAGACAAAGATAATGTTCAATAGCCTGGCAAGGGAACAAGAATTCAGGATCGCCAGTCAGCCTCTAAAATCTGTAAAGGAATATGTTTATCTAGGTCAATTACTCACAGGGGACCCTGATCATGAGAAAGAAATTTACAGAAGAATAAAATTAGGTTGGAGTGCATACGGCAGCCATTGCCAAATCCTGACTGGGAGCTTACCACTGCAGTCGTTGAAAAGAAAAGTGTACAATCATTGCATTCTACCGGTGCTAACATACGGGGCAGAAACTTGGAGGTTAACAAAGAAGCTCGAGAACAAGTTAAGGACCGCACAAAGAGCAATGGAACGAAAAATCTTAGGAGTAACGTTAAGAGACAAGAAGAGAGCGGTGTGGATCAGAGAACAAACGGGGGTAGACGATATTCTAGTTAACATTAAGCGGAAGAAATGGAGCTGGGCAGGCCATGTAATGCGTAGGATGGATAATCGGTGGACCATTAGGGTTACAGAATGGATACCAAGAGAAGGGAAGCGCAGTCGAGGACGGCAGAAAGTCAGGTGGGATGATGAGGTTAGGAAATTCGCAGGCGCAAGTTGGAATACGCTAGCGCAAGACAGGGGTAATTGGAGATCGCAGGGAGAGGCCTTCGTCCTGCAGTGGACATAAATATAGGCTGATGATGATGATGATGACTCGGAAGCAGCTTAACTGACGCTGAGCTGGCAAATGCTGCCGCTTAGAGGCACACTGGACTCTGAAGAAAACTTGAAACCTTCTGGCATTTTCCTCGTGCGAAGAAGGGAAACTTGTGACTGCAATTCACCTTTGAGTGCAAAAACGTAACGACCTGCTGGCCCGTAGCAGAAGAGGTGAATTAAAGTTTACAGTTTCAATTGCCACCTATAGATTACGGCGCTGGCAATAACCCAGGTGGTATTAGAATCGAGGCGTTGAACTGTGCAATTTTTAAACAGGGATTCCCTGACAAGATTCGTGCAATATCAAAACGTGTGCGTAAGTTTCTGTGAATGCAGGCACGAATGCGTGTGTTGCCAAATTTCCGAGGGGGGCTGTGTACCTTACCTTCAGTGTGACTTGAAAAAAAAATAAAGAAATTTAATTCCACTAGGGGACACGTACGCGCGTGGCGACGATGTTACCGTGTTTGGACTTTAGACGCAACCTCACAGCGACGACCACGACAGAAATGCGCTTGGAGTGCCCATAGAATTGCTATCGCAATAAAAGGAAATACCTCTTGCTCAGTTACCTGTTATTTTATCATAGATAACCACTTTTGTTAAACCTAGTGAAAGCATTCTCACGTTCCAAAAATACTCATTTTACGGGTGGTCAGCCCGAAGGGGCGAACAACAGTAAAGCAAACGAGCCCGCGTACTCTGATAACCCGTTCTTCGCGAACACACTCGGTTCGACCAGGCTGGTGCACCCTCCGTTACCGTCACTACGTCACACTAACTGAAAATGGCGCACGTGCGTTCTTGCTTCTGCAAAAAGGAAACGCAATAAATATCTTATAGCACATTCGATTATCCTTTCTTTAATAAAGCCAGTGGGCCGGCAATATCTGTGTTTCCAAAGAATAGAAGGGCAAGAGGGGACGTAACGGCAGCGGTCCTGAACGCGCACCGTTCCGTTGCTACCGATCTTGAGATAACGGCAGACGACGAGCGAGTGCAAGGTGCGTCCACCGCAAGTACGAAGTGCGACAGTGCGCTCGCGCCTGTGCCGAAGTACGTGATCATGTGGGAGCCTCACGCAATACCTTGACCCTACCTTAAAACATCCTCATTCTCAACTGCAATATTTGAAATTTTGAATGGCTTTATATGCTTTGCAGATGCAATAGTTGCCTTCGAATGCGGTATGAATTTCGGAAATTTTGTAATATATAGAGTAAGAAATTTGCCGAGTTTTTTTACTCCATTACGAAACAACGCACCACCAGACGCTTTTAAAACCAAATATGCGCATAAAGTAAAATTTACCTTCGAAAGAGGGGTCCTTCTCCCATTCCTTATATGCACGGCTGTATTTCGCCCACTTGCCCATGCTTAGTTTTGAGAACAGTTTTCTTACTGAACCACGCGTGCAGCGGCAGCAGATGGCGCCGAAACCAAAACGAAAAGAGAGCTTAGCCTGGAAAGACTTGTAAACACGGCAGCGATGACTTAACGCCATCCACTCAGCGCCGACATTGCTTAAAAACACAGCCTTCGAGATTGCCTACATAACTTTTTCGCAGCAATGAGCTTTGGGTTTTCATAAACCGGCGTTGGTAAATTTTGTCAGTGCTGACGTGGTTCCCGGGACCCGGAAGTCCTTAATTTAAAATTGCCCAAATATAGCCATGTAGCCAATTCGGAATTGTCGACGCCAAGCCGCGTAAAAAGTAGCCCAATTTGGCTATTAATAGCCCAATCTGGCAACCCTAGAAAATACCCGAATGTGTTGCCCTATGCGCGGGACTTGCGCCCCCTGCAAGCTCTACGGCGAATGAGAAACACGGCTTCCGTGACTGTCAACGCGGTGCCCCGTTGGTTATCTCGGAAGCAATGCACAGCGATCGGAGCTTTTTAGGATCCACAATAGACGGCAGCTGTGAGGCAGCACACATCTGCCATCACCAAGGCCGCTGCGACACCGAGGTAGCGGTAGTTCTTGGGCTCTGCGAACGAAATGCTCTCAGTGGGACGATATATTGCACCGAGCACCTTGTGATTTGGGCCACTTACCCATAAAATTATTTGTTTTCTAACGGGAGCTCATGAACTGGGAAGAGAAATAGGAGGAAGAGAACGAGAAGGACAAACAATATTGTTATTTTGTCCCTCTCACTATAATTAGTCATCTTCCACAGACTCAGACCGACCGTGAGCTGGAGTCCGAGTGAGACCGGCGTGGTAGAATTCTGACGAACCTGAGTCCGAGTGAAGCCCAAAGGAAAACACAAACACAGGAAAACCCTGTGTACAGGGCACTTGAGGTATTTTCAATAAATAAATATATAAATATATTTAGAGAGGGAGTTTGAGTGACTTCCGTTTATTTTACTGGCCTATTTCCCCGTGCCCGGGGTTGGGAGATTTCATAGTTACGGTAAGGACCTGTTATGCGGTCTTAAACCCAAGAGAAGCAGATGTTGGTGGTGGGCTTCAATGTGGGCGGAAGTCCAGCCTGCCCTTTCTTTGCGGTCACAGCTCGTACACATATGTCATTATATCCACAATGTTTCTAGCGTCCAGCACATGTTTTGTTATTGAAGGACCCTCAATCGAGTCTTGGTCTTTTTACGATTGCCGATCACCAGCGGGAGGAATAATGAGAGGAAGGTGTAAGAATAATTTACTGTAACGGTTCTCTTTCACACCGCTTCATTGAAGGACTAGAAAAATGGCAGGAATACAAAAAGGAAGTAACAGCAGAAAGCCCAGTGTGCTTTCACCGAGGCCGGTGAATCGCAAAAAGCCCAGTTATGCTTTGATGGCCTTGTCATTGTGTGGTCAGGCAGATGTTCCGCCATTTTCGTGTTCAACCAGTCGGACGACCGACCTCTAAACGCTGTAACAATCAGCGTGGTTCTCCGTGTACATCCGTACAACGATAAATGTGGAAGTGAATAGCGTCCTTTCGGCCTTAGGATTTAAGGACAGTTGGAGTTGAATTGCGTTGTTTCGATTACTGTACCCCATAACATCGTATTTGCCTTGTGATTCGGTGCACAAGAATAACAAGAACATAACGAGATAAAAAGAACCAAGTTCATCTGAGTCATATGTACTCGTAAGATAATTTCCATAATCTTAAATTAACAAAAAAAAAACAACACCAAATAGATCAAGCATAAAAATGTTACCGTCGTTATTATCAGTCATGGTGTTAAAATAAACACTGCAAATCGAAATATTGGACTCGGGTTACACATTTTGTGCTCTCTAAAGAAATGATTCGACCAAAATCTCTTTTCGTGAAAATAAAACTACTCGACTGAAGCAAGATCGGATATTCAAAATACCCATTCAAAATACACTTAAGCAAGAAATAAGAAGTTGGGTAAGCGCAAATGAATCTGCAGCAGATACTAGTGAAAAGCGGCTACAGAAATGGATAGGTAGAAGAAGGGGAAAAACACGCAATGCCGCAAGTTTAATGTTTTGAAGAACAGATAGTATTAGGTAGCATTTGCAAACACGCGCAAACGCATTACAAACGTAAATAAATAGCGTTGTCCTCACTGCGCGTGCACCGTACTGAATTGTGTTTCTGTGGTGTACGTACGATATGTTATCGTACAGTCGACTACAAATGTTTACGGACCACGGGATCTGCGAAAAAGCAGAATATCTCCGCGGCCTCAGAACACAGCCTGATATTCACATTTACAGCATCTACTAGTATATGCGAACAACATTGTCATGTACGGTTTTACTGGCTACTGTTACAGGCTGCTTGGAAATTCAACGTTTCCTCAGATCACGTGGTTCCTAAACTTTTGTGGTTGACTGTCCCTTTTTTTGCTATATGTGGTGCCAGTACTACAACTCCTTGTATGCTGTCAATAATTGTAATTAATACGAAGACATTAAACCCGATATATATATATATATATATATATATATATATATATGATTCCAGCATTGTACTCTGATTCCTCTGTCTGTATATTATTACAGTATTGCTGAAAAGGACAATAAAACACATACTGCTACTGCTGCTACTACTGTGTGGTATTTGGCGAGTTGATTGCATTTAATGTTTACGCATACGCTATGAAATAGCACTGCCATATATGGAGGCATCTGTGGCTCCCGCTTCATCGTAAATTGTCGTGACGGCCACGCTCTTGATTGGAGTAACTGTTGAAATGAGCTATCGCTCTTTTAAAACGCTATAGGTTTTGAGGCTTCGACACTGCGTTTATCGATGCACAGTGACGACGACTTGGCGTGGCCCACCCTAATGAGGGAAAGGTATAAATAAAAAAAGATCTGCGCATAGTCCGTCTGCATCGGCAAAGTTCCCGCTGCAGCCACAGCTGCGTTGTAACGTTTTGTTTTTACTCAATTTTAGCGTAGCGCTTTCGGCATGTGAGCGGCTACGACGGCTGCATACCTCACAACAGTGTGGACAAACGTGAGCTCCGAACATTGTGCGGGTTGGCACTGGAAGTGATCGATCGTGCGAATGCTCGCGGATGCTCACATAAACATTGTACTTTCACAGAAGCGACGTCATGTAACGAGTGTCCTGTGTGCGTCAGCAGCCACGGCCGCTGGCCGGTTTGTTCACATTCCGCAGAGTTTCCGCAATGCCGACTGCAGTAAACACCGCAGTTGGGAGCGTCGTAGAAAAGTGGCATTGGGCTCGAGCATGAGCGAATGCGCATGTTACAGGTGTGCTTTTTGTTGAAAGGAACATCCGAGCGCAAGGCTCGTTCTTTGAAGCCGCTGCAATGCAGTTTGCGTTGCAGTTGAAATGCATACGCTGACGAATGCAGTTCAAGAGCAGTGTGGTATAGGGCGTAAAGGAGCGAGTGCTGGATATAGCAGTTCTTCTGCGTAGCCGTGCACCTTCAGAATATAAGCGGGAACGCCACACCACTGGGATGACGGCAGGAGAACTCAAATGCTTGAGCCAAGCGCCTGTCCTTAGTGTTTGTGTTCTCCTGTCTCCGTCCCAGAAGCCCTGCATTTTCCCGAAGTATGAACGAATTAGGGCGAGTCAGAGTTTTAATCTGCAGAATAACTTGCGAGCAGGGCTTAGTCTGCCTTCAGTGGAGGGGGGGGGGGGGTGATATGAGAGCGGCGACCAGTATGGCGCACGCATGCTCATATCAGTAGAGTAGCAGTCTGGGTCAGTTGGTACATACTGAATAGTAAAAACCAGTCAAAAGACGAAGGACAGAGAAGAGACGTTTCCAATGTTAAAATCCTTGGTAGGGGCAAGGGCAAGGCGGAGCGTGAAATTCTCGAAGCTTGCCATATCAATTTGCAAGGGGATAATTGCAACAGTTCTACCTCTCTCTCACTGATGCAGAAGGAACTTAGTTTCCTATGGCAGTGGCGTTAGCTACGTGGCGTTTTGCAATCACCTTTGTTTGCGTGTGGGTGTCAGCTTTTGAGCTGCGCATGCTCGCCGGGT
Source organism: Dermacentor silvarum (assembly GCF_013339745.2). NCBI lineage: Eukaryota > Metazoa > Arthropoda > Arachnida > Ixodida > Ixodidae > Dermacentor > Dermacentor silvarum. The sequence goes on along the minus strand of NC_051162.1, from coordinate 108,407,126 downwards.
TTTCCTGAGAGACGGGGGTTTTCAATAAAGCACAGTTGTTAGTCCAGTCGTCGTGTGTGCCACGTCTCTTCTATGTCCTTCGTCTTTTGACTGGTTTTTACTATTCATGCTCATATATATGAGCATGTACGCGCCATACTGGTCGACGGCCGAAACGTTAAACCATTAAACATGCAATTTTCGTAAGTATTCCCCTTCGTTTCTTCAACTACTTGTGCCCCGGACCTCCCGAACTTTTTCTTCAGTTATATTATATATATACATATATATTCATGCCATAAGAAGCCACCAAAGGCGCGAAGGACATTCTTGGTGTCTTTGTTGGCTTCGTATGACATGACTAATGAGAATCGGGCGCCTAGGTTTCCTTTCGTTTCGTTCATATATATGTATATGAGAGGATTGTGTAATCATAGGATCCGGCAGTGAAACAGGTCAAAGAATATACGCACGGAGAAACATTACCGAATTCACGAGCAGGTAGCTTCACGCTGAGGTGGCTCATGAAACAGTGTGCTGCACCAAGAATCTTAGTGGAACAAGGGTGGTGACCGTCTGTGCAGTGCCTTGGGGAAATGAATGCAGCAGCACAACACCTGCTTTCCTGCTTTTGATCATGGCCCGTCAGCCGATTAATGGAGATAATAATATTAATCAAACAATTGGAGAGTTAGAATTACCCTGCACAAGGCACTGCTGCTAATACCATCACCTCCAGCGCTTGTCGAATAGATGCCGCAGTGCTGCGGTTAACCTGGTGAGCTAAGAACAAGCCCCTCACAGAATGGATGGGAGGCTAGGCCCCTCCCCCCCCCCCTGGCTTAAACCCTCCGGGCAAGGCTTTAGCTGGGGGCCAAATTAGACTTCCCTATTCAAATGCATGTAAACCTCAGAAATGCTTTTATGACACAACCGCTGGACCAGTTTGCATGCAATTGGTTGCATTGCAGATCTAAAGTTAAATTCTAGTGACTCAGGAAACAGAATTTGGATTTAGAGCTTGGAAGTGTTTGCACAAGCAAAAACATTGGGTAAGTCTTAAAAAAATTGGTGCACGAAGTTTACAAATCTTGAACGCTACACTGAAAGCAGACATTGTAGTTAGGTAAACTGCATCAGTTAGAGCATCTAAAGCGGACTCATTCTTATCTATGAATTTACAACTTTTGTAAAAGTTACAATGTTTCCGACAATCTTGCGAAAGTCCTACTGACAAATTAGTGGTATATATTTCAAAGCAGTTTTTGCTCTGAAATATTTAATCCGCCTTAGATGTATCATTAGTGCAATATACAGAGTTGTGATACCCTTTTTTATTCTCACAATGCAGAGTTGTAAGCTTAATACTTAGGTTTTTAATTTTCAAAGTAGAGATGCTGAGCAATTAAAAAAGAAACGATGGCATAAAAAATCAATTTCCTTCTGTCAATATAGATGATATCATTTTCTTGAAATTCAACACACCTCATCAAATTTGGTATTTTGGTTGACGAGGAAAACAATTTCTCCGTTTCGATATGTTTAGATAGGAGCCGCCAAGCTAAAGCTACTTTTTAAGAGGAGAGAGAGAGAAGCAACTTTATTTAAATAAAGATTGTGCTTGGTTACTGCGGGTGGAGCCCCTCTTCCAGGGCCCCACTGGCTATTGCGGCGCGCCGGGCCTGGTCGAGGGTCGCCAATTGGTTTCCCAAGTCCAGTTCGGAGGGTCGGGCCTCCCACGACCAATTGGTGAGTGTGTCGTTAAGTAGCGACGGGACGGCGTCTGCCGGACGCTGCGTGCATTGGTAAGTGATGTGTTCTACTGTCGGGGTGGAGTCGCACCACGGAAATCTGTAGCTGTGTTTGTCGGGAAATATTTTGTGGAGTCTATGTAAGGATGGGTAGGTGTTTGGGTAGGTCATCAGGTACCGCTGGGCTCGAACGCTTGTTAACCACAGAAACAGCACCGACCCGTTCAGTCTGGTCTGCACCGCAGATCTGGTCGGAACGCAGGTCCACCGCAGGACATCTGTCGCTGTGTTTGTCGGGAAACATTTCGTGGAGTCTATGCAAGTGTGGGTAGGTGTTTTTAAGAGGAAGCTTTAGCTCGGGGGCTCCGATCTAAGCGCATGGGAACGGTGAAATCATTTTTTTATCGCAAATACTGCACCAACTATGATAAGGTTTGTTGCAGTTGAACGAAAAAGTTATAATCTAGTGACTGTGCGAAAGGAATTGTTGATTTCGGCCGTCGATTTTTAATAAAAATTCCTGAAAGTTCACAAATTTTCAGAAAGTGAAATATACAACTTACAACTCTTAAATTCAGAAATGAAAAATGATATCACAATTGTGTCATTTCCATCAATAGTGTATCTAAACGGGTAAAATTAATGTTTTATACATAGCTGGTAAATGCTGCACCAACACTTGAGCAGGACTTTCACAAAACACGTTTAAACCCTGTAACAAATTCAGGTAAGCTATAAATTATTCTTCATAAAATTTGTCCGTTTTGGAAATCCTAATGATTGGAGTTACACAGAACTGTGATATCTGCTCTTGGTGCAGGCTTACAAGATTTGCGAATTTCGTGCTTCTATATTTTTCATACTTACTGCATTTAGGCAATTCGGTAAAAATATTCAGGCCATAAATCGAAATTCCTCTTGCTGCGGTCACTAGAATTCAATTTTCTCTCTCAAATGAAATAAATTTAATCAAAATCTGGCAGATGGATTATCTTATCAACGCACTTTTGCAGTTTGCATGCATTTCAATACGCGGCAATGGAGCTGCACCCGAGCTAAAGCTTCTCCTTAAGGTCAAGGCTCACTGTACCCGCTTGCTGTTTCATTGCTTGCATAGAGCGCCGGAACAGGGATTTCAGGAGTGCGTTCGCACAGGAGGCATCAAGGCGTACAGCTTCAAGACCACGCAAACATGCTCTCCTTCCTTGCAAGTATTGAATGGTGGATTAGCACTTGTTAGTAGACAGGTCATCAAAATAAAAAAAAAATGTGGTTGATCCCTCTTATATAGGAATCGGTATAGAACACGAAAGTGAAACGTGTCTTCACAGAAGTAGTGTAATGTTTATTGCACATTGATATATAATGTCTATTGGTGTTTTGTGGCTAAAGCGCCCTTAGGCGTTGATGCACCCACGCTGACGCCTGGTGGCACGTCTCCTCCATCACGACTACCAACGTCGATGACCATGAGCAACCGTCGTGCATATGGAAGCTGCACTACGCTGCACACGCTAGCACAACGCGAAAGACGAAGCACGTAACTGACACACTAATACAACGCGCAAGACAAAGCACGTAACTGAATCGTCACCGAGTCAAATCAGCGCGTACAGCGCGTCGTAATTGCAGCCTCCGCGATCAACTTCAGAAACAATTTCAGAGCTAATTGCGGAGGCCACGCTCCGCTGTGCTGAGTACGGTGAACGCCACCTAGGTGGCGTTGGTAGTGCTTCTTGATGCCAGCGTCCCTTCGAATGCTGGCATCGAGGCGTCGTAGTGCTGAGACCACCGAAGCGTTCACTGTCGGTGCGCGTTAGTGTCATAATGCAGTACTTCTCTTTTCTGCTCGTAGGCGGCGGCACCGCCCCGAGCAAGAGCGCGGGTACACGGAGGAGTGTTAGATATATAAGGCGCGTCTGTGTAGCTCTCTGCAAATGCGTTTGTGGCGCAATGGGTTAAACGCTCGGCGATCTATCGTCGCGGACCGAGAGGTCGTGGGTTCGATTTCCAAATTTTGCATGTTTGTGGAACTTTTTCTTCTGGTTTCTTTCTTTGTATTATGTTCGTGTATGTTCGTGTGACGTATTTCCGTGACGGAAATACGTCAGTGAAGTCTTGGTGGACCCCGGCATAAAACATTTTCGTGTTAAAAAAACACATGGTAAACAAGTACTACAAGCACTCGGAACTGATCACCAACGTTCCTGCATCTGTAGCCTCACGATCCAGTACCCGCTTCGGTTGGGGGGGGGGGGGGGGTGTTATGAGCATTCGGTAGTCTTGAGTGACGAGAGCAAGTGTTACAACAGACACTGGTAGGTAAGGACACTGACTTTATTGAAACATTTCGTGCGCAACGCCGTCACCTTTACGGGCGTATAAGCAGGCGTCAATCTGGCATGTTTTTTTTATTTTCATTCTACTGCACCACCTTGTGACCATATCAGGAGAGATGGACTCGCTGACGCCGAGAGCAGGTCAAGCGGAACATTGTTTGTTAAAGCTCTGAGAGAACATTGTACGCCTCCCGCATTGTGCATAGACAGGACGTGCTGATTGTTCGTTCAATTCACTCAAACGAGTGATCAGAGAATCATTGTCCACGCTGAGCAGTCACGGCTCACTCGAGTTACATCCCACGACTGCTCCGTTGTCGATGACTTCGAAGCGCACGTCACTCTTCCCACCCTGTGAGTCAACGAGTGAATCATATTAGGCGCAGGTGATGAGTGATGCGCGTATAAAGTTGTATATTAAACATCGAGAAAATTGTACCATTAGAAATTGATCCGTTCGTCTTCGAGAGACTATGCTTTACAGTGACCTTTGTGCAAAGATTGAAGGAAATCAGTAAATTTTTATTACAGTATGAGTGCACACGGAAAGTGAATTGTGAAGGACATGCTTCACGAGGCAGTGAAGAACGGTCAGATTGTATACGTAATCAAATATCTCACCTATAACTAACCGTTAACGAATAGTTTTTTGGGATTCCAGAATTAAACGTGCTACTTAGGGAAGGCCGAGTGCTCAGACAATCGCTTAGCATGCATTGAAGTGGGTATTGGCATAGACCATGTCAATAAACATACGACGTTAGTGGGCAGTCATGTCAAAATGAAACAGAAGTTGAGCATTGTAAAATACTATTCATGGAGGCGCTTTCAGTATTTCAAACCAAGCTTCTGGCGCCAGAGCGACGGGGCTCGGCAGACGTGATTTCAGGCTAGAGACTGAAGGGTTTGTGTGCCATATAATCATATCGCAAGTAATGACACTTTTTCACTCGATTTTGTTAGGTGCCTCGCAATTAAACATAAGTACTTTATTCCGACACCATTCACGGTTACTCACCCTCCGCGGTGGCTCAGTCAGCTAAGGCGTTGCGCTGCTGAGCACGAGATCGCGGGATCGAATCCTGGCCGCGGCGGCCGCGTTTAGATGGAGGCGAAATTCAAGAACGCCCATGTGCTTGCGCTGTAGTGCACGTTAAAGAACCCCAGGTGGTCAAAATTAATCCGGAGCCCTCCAGTACGGCGTGCCTCATATTCAGAACTGGTTTTGGCACGTAATATCTCAGAAGGAAGAATTTTCACTGTTACTCATTCTCACCCCGCACTATCCCAGCCGTATGTATTTGGAAACGTTCGACATGAAGTTCTTTGAGGGATCCAATAGCAGGAACCTTCACCAGAAACATGGACCAAAATAGGCTTCGAAAGCTAAAGCCTGACCGTTAATGGGAAAGCATACCTTAGTGCAAAAACGAAAATATTACGTGCGAAAAGAATCCAAAAACCATAAATATCGTTTAGACGCAGTCTGTAAGAAAACTTAGATCTAAGCGGAATATTTACACGCACATACGAGAAAAAGCAAAAGTGGGTGTATATGAATATCGAGGAAGCGACGATATTTACTCTACCATGGAAGTGCGTGAATACCTTTCTCCTGAAGCAAACTCCGCTACCATTTTCTGTTCACTCAGATTCGCTTGCACTCCTTTGCATTTTGAGGATTTAGTAGATGAGTTTGTAAAACGGAAACGATACCTCTGCAAAAGCTTACCTCCGTCGTTAAGTAGAACGCTTGGTAACCTGAAACCTGTATTTCCGCGTGGTACACATTGGGCTTGAAGTCACACGGTTTTGAGGGTGCGCCCTTGGGTCCTGGTTTCAGTAGCTCGCACAGGTGGTAATCCCTACAATGATAACAGGCAGGAGCTGCGATCAGCCAGTTTCTCGCATGCTCAGACTTATTCAAAAGGAAAAGCACAATGAATGAAGGAAAAAGCCAATCGCCTTAAAGTGTGTAGTAGTACCGCAGGAACAAAATGTATTGACGCTGATAGGAAACTTGATACTCACGGTGTGAGAGGGCTCAATTCTTCGCCACGCGCAGTGACGCGAACTTTAGGGTCCACCAGGCGTCCTGTCACAATGACGTCGAAGGAAAGCAGTGCCTGTCCTCGGTCCATTTTGCTTTGGACTACGACATTTTGGATCCTGGCCGATGCGGACGCTGCATCGAACACGTTACGAATAAAAACACACACACACAAAAAAAAAACAAGTTGCATGTTCCTGTACAACCACAAGAAAGTGCCGAGATCATCGACGTATGATAAGCTCATACACTCTCAAATTGGGGCATAAGGGTAAGAGTTGCCAACTTGTGGTCCAAAGACATTTAACAAAAAGAACATTCGCGATTAAGCTGTCACATGTACAACCATAAAATCACGCAGCTGCTACTTACGGCCCTCGCTTAACTCGTTTGAATAGGTTGAATAACGAAAAATACGTGCACCTAAACACATACTCACTCGGCGTTCTACCGCCGTCAAAGTTATATGTCACGCACACTGACAGCTGTTACAAAGCCTAGCAACGTGGCATCGGTAGATACGTGTCACTGCATTAAGAGGAAGCTGTACCTCAGGAGGGAGGAGAAAAATGAGTTGCAAATACAGGGAGGTTAGCGAGCGTAAGTCCTACCCGTTGTGTACCTTGTGCTATGGAAAGGAGAGCAGGGGTAAATATATAGATAAACATGCAGAGAAATACGATTCAACGTTCTGCAACTTTCAGAGTTGGTCACAGAAACTACAAATTCATGACAAGAAAAGTATTGGGATCTTCCTTCTGAATACATGGGATTGGAGGTGTCTTCTTTTTCTGGAACGAGGGTGTGCCATTTCAGATGAGGTTTGCATGACAGTAAAAAAAAAAAATGTACCTTAGATTATAGTAACTGTAAGAAGTGGGCTTTAAATTCGTGCCATAAATGTTGTAGAATAATTAATGATAAGTTAAAAATACTCAAGTATCGCATTTGCAAATCTATAACTCAGCCTTAAAATAAAGACTATGACAATATTGTAAACCCACTTGTTACATATAAGTATGGCGAAATGAATATATTATATACCAATCTGAAATGTAGCAATAATTTGTGACCAGAACTTTGGCAAAATTCTTGTAAACATAACTATTTCAGGGAAGGCGTGAATTGTGATATCTGATTTGTCCGCTTGTGATGCTCCAGCAGTCACAATTCACAAATCTTTGATATCTGCTTTTGGTGCAATGTTAGGGATTTGCAGACTTCGTGTTTCTATTTGTTTTATACGTACGAGCTTTTGGGAATTTGAGTAAGACATGCTGTCCTAAATTAAAATTTTGCTTCCTATATTAGACTTTATCTTGCTCTTTCAAATGCAACGCATTTCGTTTAAATAGGTCCATCGGCTTTCTCATAAAAGCATTTCGCCCTTGCAACATTTATGTTGAATATTAAATATTGATTGATAGGTTTGCCATTAAATAGCGTATGCATACCCGACGTCTAGTCTAGACAGGCTAAGCATTAGTAGCGCTGCACGCTCGTGCTTACTCTAGTTTAGCTAAGTAACCTGTAACACACAGAATGATGTGAAATTGATCTGATCTATACTAAGCTAAACGAAATGCACGTACGATGCAAAGCTAAACCTTCACAAGGCAATCACGACTTCTTTATGCTTCAACAGAACGCACCTTTCGCTTATGAAGTACCACATGCTAAGTAAGCCAGAGGCAACGAGTATTGTGACACTTGCAAAGAATGGATGCGAACGTGACATTCGATATTGCTAAGCGCAGGAATTGCGTTACACTAAACTAAGCCAGCAGCAGCAAGTTTTCTTGAACGCAAGCACGACATGCGAACGACAAGCTAAACTAGCACGACACTAAAAGCCCGACACCTACGGTGCAACTTCACTCGAAGTTCGGAGGAGTTTCTAAACGTGATTACATCTGAGACTGATACTCACTTAAGCAGGAATTAAGCGGATAGCGTCTCAGGGTGGGCTTCGCAAAGCCCAAGGAAAACAGTGCCACAAGGCCCAGCGCTGCTATCGTCGACGTGTAGCATCGGCGTTGAAGCGAAGTCTCGATGTGGGCCATGTGAACAGTGTGGCTGATAACACGCACCGAGCGAGATGGCAGCGAAATGGGTGCAGCCGCAACAGCTGCGGCCTATTCGTGTTTATTTCTATTTTGCGCAACAGCAGAGACAGTGTGCGAGTGGCTTCGACTGTGCCCCGGTTACCTCGCGACAACACACATTGAGGGAGTGTACGCAGACGGGCTAATGTCGGGCCCGAATTCCCGAATCGCTCCAACGATCGCTGGAGTTGGCAAAAACATGTTGCCTTCCGTAGAATTACCAGTGAGAAGTTTCATGCGTCATCAGTCGCAAAAAAGAAGGAAAAACGCACCCTTTCATTTTTACCAAGTATCGTCGAGTTTCGCGTTAAAATACAGTCGAGTACGGAAAAACGTAAAAGCAAGCGTGTAATAGGACGCCGAAAAACCTGAATAAGAAAATCGTGCATGTCGAATGTGTTTTTCAACCATGTGAATCCAAGAATATTGGCGCGATTCAAAAGATAGCGGTAAACAGATTTATTTACAAACTGATTTGTAGTGCAATCATGAATGAGGGCTAAATGAGGGAGTAAAGAATAGATATCAAAATTCTTCTATATACTTAATTAAAAGACTTCCTCTGTATTGCATACTTTAATATATCATCCATATACTACGTATTTTTTCTTAATTTTGTAGTGATCGTTTTGTAATTTTCTGCGCTGATTGTCTAACAAGTGTATTTACTGCGTTAAATGTTTTACGCTGGCTATTGCGCCTGACGATTAGGCTGAAAATTGTAACTATCAGTTGTGACTTGTGAAATTTTCTGGGTCATTTGCCTATATTTATTGTTGACTAGACTTGCTTGTTTCAATAGTTATGTAAAGTACTCTAACCCCTGTTTGCCAACATAACACAGAAAATCAAAACAAGAAACACAGCAAAAATATGTATGCTTTCTTCCTGGAGAGGGGAGAGCTAGTCAAGACATTACGAGCTTTTTCTCCCTCTGTCTTAATTGGCGCTGAGCCGTGCTCCCTCAAGGGCTGCAGAAGATAGCGCCAACCTTTCCCTTTCCCTCAAGAACCACTTATCCTCTGTCTTACGCATCAGGGCACGGATGGAAATAAAATGCTTTATATTAATATTCCACTTTCTTTCATAAGTATTCTTCACATTCATTGTATTTTTGTTTGTTTTACCCACGGAGGAAGATTATTTAGGAGTAGAAACTCCCGTCAGAGCGGGCGTCGCGTGCG
>NC_051162.1:107959992-108071430 GCF_013339745.2 Dermacentor silvarum | reverse complement strand
CTTTTTCTTTTTTCTTAGTAATGCGCTCAGCACTAGTCGTTGTAACCATTTATTGTGGGATGTTTTTTTTTATTGCGACACCAATTATATGGACACTTCAAGCGGATTTTCGCCGTCGGCGTCGCCGCCCTGAGGTTCCATACAAAGTCCAAGGGCGATAAAATCAGCTCCGCGCGCCCGCCGTATGTGCTCTTCTACTCTTCTAACTGCGTACTTAGTGCCGGAGCGGTTTCTCGCGCGCACCGTATCTTGAAAGCGATCTCCAGACGGCTCTGACCTTTTGTATGCGATGTGCTCTCGCCGTTCAGTTTCCGTTGAAGCTATAGACCGCACGAACCTTCGCGGCCGCGCTCGTTCACGCGCTGACACCACGCTTGTTAATTCAGTGAGTTTTTTTTTTTTTTTTCCCCTCAAGTTTCGGTTGCTATTTTGAACGTGGCGTGTACACTGAGCAGGTGTCTCGGAGACCCATGTCTCAGTGATCGGCGCTACTTCCTGTACCTTCGCGAGAGCTAAGCGGTGCAAAGCTCGTTTCTTGGATCTTCGTGGCGAACTCCGTTGGCGGAGATCGCCAACGCGGTGACGTTCGTGTCGACTGTACACGGAGACGTCATTGCTGCGCAAATCCAAGCAGGTCGATCCCCTCCAAGCGTAGTATGAGGCAGGGCATTATTAGAGATTTTTTTAAGCCGCACTAATAACTTTTTTTTTTCGGCCGAACGAGTTTTCCGGACTATTTTTCAGTCCCCTCGAGCTCGGAAAATCGGTTGGCGACTGTACAGAGCGCCCTAACCTAACCGCCGCACGTTGCTACTAGCCGGAAACTTCGAATTATCCGGTAGAATTTGCATTGAGAATGACGGGACCGCTCAAATTCTTCGAATTAACCGAAATTTCGAATTAACCGATTTCGAATTATCGAGGTTTTACTGTATGTAATTGCTATCGCAATAAAATGAACTTCATTGTTTTAGTTCTTCCCCTTTCAATTGCTCACATGTTGGTGCTGTTTATTTGAAAACTATTTGATAAATATCCAGTGTTCCAAATAATATATATTTAATTCGAGCACTGAATCAAATAAAAACACTCTATATGCGGCTTGTTGGAAAATTTTAAGCGATCGCGCACCCCTAGGTATGATGCAAGTCGCTGCAGGTGGTCGTAAAGGTTTTCCAGCATGCTGCGAGTTCCACCTAATCTTAGAGGTATAAGGCTGAGGAGCCATGGGCTCTTGGTCAGGCATCACTTTCCGGTAGTGTAGTGGTAATGGTAGCATTTAGTTTTAGTTTCGGCATAAAAAACATACATTTTTGCTAGCTTTTCACAATGCACCCACCCACATTTCAAACATAAAATACTGCATGGAGGGGCTTGTAGTGCCATTGCAGTATAATTTGGGGTTCATAAAACAACAGCTGCATGAATTTTTCATGCAGTTCTGGACCTGCTGACTACTGCTACAAGAAAGTCCATATGTATGTTCCACATACGCATGTTATATGGCGGATTTCAATGCTGTTCATAGCACACGCATACTACGGACATACTAAAGAAATGATGGACAGAAAAGGGGTGAAAGCATGCCGACTTCTAACTTTCATTCTATTTCTGTTTATTATTTCCGTCGTATGCGTGCACTGTGAACACCATTGAAATGAACCATTGCCCAACTCACTAAACCTTCGAGACTTGCACATAATATGGGGGACACGTCCAGAGTGTTCTAAAGTGAACTACCCTGACTGCACGCTCGTTGCTGATTGCAATGTAATGCGAAGAGAAACACCGTCATAAATGGGACAATGCCCTCTACTTCACTTACAAAGGTGACTTCACGCTAAAATCTTTAGTTGTGGTTGCCCTTACATCTTAGAAATGTGGGAAGCAGGGCAGGGTACATGACACAAATGAAGAAAAAAACTGACAATACAGTCGCTGCAGCGGTTGTCTTCTCCATTTTTCCTCCTTTTGACTAGACTGACGCTGGTCATTGTGATCGACGAGTATACCAGACTTGATATTGACCCTTTTTGCGGCGATCCCGAGGGCGCTGCCATGTTTGATCATGTGGTGATGCATTCATTGCTTGCCTCAACTGCTTCCGTTGCCTCCGTGTTTACAATGGATGTGTATGGCGCCGGTGTGGCTTAGCAAACCTCTGTTTCAGGAGATATCATGTACAGTGACTGGGTGGACGACAGGACGCTTTGGCCACACCTTCAAAAAAACAATCAGCTCCGAAAGCTCTTTTGCATAAGTTACATCCAAACAGCGCGTATATGGTGCTTGCTCTATAAGCGGGGCTAAATATGTATTCCAAGCTATCTAAACTTTTCGCTCATAAATTGAATCAGGATTAGTGTGTTTTGCTCTTCGTTCTTTATTTGGCAAATATTTTAAAGCAGCGGCTTGCCATGTTTCTGACTCAGTAAAGTTCCTCAGTGCGGTCACTTTCTGATTATTTTCTTCCTGATCACTTGCGGGTGTGCTCAGTCTCGTTAGATTTGTTCTTGCTGCGCACAAGGCTTGAAATGTAGCTGCTCTGTGCATTGTAATACTTTGTAGCAAAGACGTATTATCACTAGTAATTTGCTGCTTACTCTTGTGGATTGTCATGAAACATTCAGCGTCGATCATTCGTGTGCTATCGGTGTAGTACCGTCATTTATTGTGTGTGTAGTGAACAGTCGCATACTTGCATACCTGCCAACTCTTCCGAATTTTCCGTAAAATGTACGAATTTGAACCCGTCTTACGATTTTACGAATGTCGGCTCAATTTTTACGGAAAGGTGGTTATATTCGCGAAATAGTTTTTAACATTTTTAATAAATTCACACCGTTGCTGGTGGGTAGGGGCGCCACTTACGTAGGGGCGCATAGAGATGGAGGTATGCGCCGTAATCTTTATTGTCTGCAGAGTAAGGAGATTTTTCAATCTGCGACGTTGCCTTCGTCATCGGATTGTTGGACTACCTGACGACGGCTGGAAGTCACTGGTTGTCGTTACTCTCAACGTAGAGGCCCACCTGTACGTAAGTGGCGCCCCCCAGAGACGACGGCGATTTCGGGTCGATGCGGCAGGCAGTTTCGGTATGGGAGGTTGTGGCTAGTCGTCTTGCCTGTCACCTTCGCTAGGCTTTTTTCGCGAGTACAGTAAAAGCTAGTTAATTCGGACACGTCCTTTGGTCCCGGCAGGCGTTTGCATTATTTAATGCAATGAAACTCTCGTTAATTCGGACGTATTTGGCCGCACATCGGTTAATTCGGACAACTCTCGGTGCTCGGCGAGCGCGGAGCGCCGCAAATGTGCGACGCAAACGAGCTATAACTAGAGTGCACTCTACCATAACGGCATTAGCGTCCACCGAAACGAAGCGACGGGATTCAAATCGTACGGGAATGACAGCAACGCCAGAACGCTTCGTGCCTATTTGAGCCTTTAAAGCTTTTATTCTTGCGTTTGCCGGCGCGCATAGCACCGCGTTGGCCGCGTGCCTTCAAAACTGCGTCGTCGCCATCCGTGATCGCGTTGATAGCGGCCGCGGTTTCATCCGCAGCGGTTGCGGCAAAAAGTAGTTTCGTTTTCACTCAGTGTCGTGCCGTCAGGGAATGGAATACGAACTCCTTGAAAAGACAAAAAAAAAAATCTGCTTTTGAGTGTCCATATAATTGCTATCGCAATAAAAAAAAAATTGAGCCGTTCCACGCTGCCGCGCGTTGTTTTCCATCCTTCTCCGCATCGCCAGCCTCGCGCGCCTCTGTCCCGTTGCCCTTCCGCCCCTCCGAACACGAATGGTCCGCGCCCATAAGCCACGCCACCCTCCGAAACATGAATGGACCGCTCCAAAACAACGTTAGCGTCCACCGAAACGAAGCGACGGAGTACTGAAATGACAACAACGCCGGAAGGCTTCGTGCCTATTTGTTCCTATTCGTGCCTAGCTTGCGTTTACCGCCGCACATAGCACCGCGTTGGCCGCGTGCCTTCATGACTGCGTAGTTACCATCCATGATCGTCTTGATAGCGGCCGCGATTCCGTCCGCTGCGGTTGTGGCAAACAGTAGTTTCGCTTTGACTCGGTACGCACGTCGGCTGAGTGCCTTCATAACTCGGTAGTCGCCATGCATGATCGCGGCGATATCGACAGCGGTTTCGTCCGCAGTTGCAGCAAACGGTAGTTTCGGTTTGACTATGCGTGCGTCGGCCGCGCGCCTTCAGAACCGCAAGGTCGCCGTGCATGATCACGTTGACAGCGGTTGCGCTAAGCAATAGTTTCGTTTTTACTCAGTGCAAAGCTGTCGAGGATGGAGAGAGATTGCGGTTGTGAAAAGAGGCGCACCGTCTACATCGCGATGGGCGGCGACCCGGCGACATTGGCGAAAAAATAAACGGGATGTGCGCGCGCTAGTGAAAAGCGCGTCTCAGATGAACACGCGCGCCGCGGCCGCAATGTGAAGGAAGTCGCGAAACCGCCGCTGCGAGCTCTAATCAGTCGCGAGATGACGAGAATTGCAGCTTCCGCATTGCGTTTATGCAAAATAGAAACAGAATTTGCTGATTCATACTGCAAATAAGAGCGTGTTGACGTAGTAAGCATTTGTTTATTGTTTTCTTGATACCCTCGATAATTCGACATTCGGTTAATTGGAACATTTGTTTCGGTCCCGTGAAATCCGAATTAACGAACTTTTACTGTATGACCTGTTTTGTGGGCCTCGCTTTTTTTGTGCGACGTGCTGCTGCATCGGGCGCAGCGCGACTCCGGCACTCCGGTGTTTTGTAGCCGTAGAGGCTGCGAAGTGTGATGGCGTGCTCGAAGCCTCGTCAGTACTAGACTCTATCAGTACTTCCAAGTGTGTTTGAAGTCGTACTCCTCGGCAGAATTCCCGTGCACGCCCCCCCCCCCCCCCCCCCGGTCGCGAGTTTACGAATTTGACAGTCTTGAGGTTGGCAGGTATGCATACTTGAATAAGTACTTGAATAAGAATGCGACCGTTCACTTATTCTTGACACGTTGGCGAAAGAAAGGGCGTAAATTTCTCTGCCAGCTGGAGTAGATGTGTGTAGAAGAACCTACTATGACAGAAGTGCGATGTCTTCAATCCACATGATTCAATCCAGCATGATTGGAGCACAGTGCGTTAGCAAAAACATAGTTGCATTTCTGACAGCTGATCGCACTCAAGCAAGGTAGAAGCGCGGTAATGGTTGTGCATTCGTGCGCGGTCGCTGAGGCAATGTACGGCACATAGGGTGCCTCGATGCCAGCGCCGCCGTTCAGGGTGGTGCCATTCTTTGACAGCCCCCGCTAGGGTGGCTAGAAGGGGAGGTGTGAATACCGGCGGCGCAAGCGTGACCCCTCAGCGCACCGATGCCGCAGGGCGGCGCTGTTGACCGAGGCGCGGTTTGAAGTCGTACTCCTCGGCAGAATTCCCGTGCACGCCCCCCCCCCCCCCCCCCCCCCGGTCGCGAGTTTACGAATTTGACAGTCTTGAGGTTGGCAGGTATGCATACTTGAATAAGTACTTGAATTACTCAAGCAATCACCAAGATAATCTGAAAATAAAGGGGAAGCGGAATGCAGCATTAATGAAACACAGAGCACTGTGGGGCCACAATAAGTATGAGGTGGTGCGTGGAATCTGGAAAGGAGTAATGGTGCCAGCGCTAACATTCGCAAATGCCATTATATGCTTAAAATCGGATATATTGGCGGGTTTGGAAGTTAACCAAAGATCAGTAGGCCGGTTGGCTTTGGGAGCACACGGTAATACGACAAATGAGGCAGTGCATGGAGACATGGGTTGGGCCTCTTTTGAAGTCAGAGAAGCACAAAGCAAAATTAGTTTTGAAGAAAGGCTCAGGAACATGGATGAAAATAAATGGGCGGCTAAAGTGCACAAGTATCTCTACATGAAAAGCGTGGACACAGAATGGAGGAAGAGGTCAAGGAAGTTGGCAACCAAGTACAGGATAATCGAAACTGTAAATAGACAACCAGGGGTCATCAGAAAGAAAGTGAGAGAAATAGAGACCGTGAATTGGATGCAAAGAATGGAAACGAAAAGGACAATGGAGATTTACAAGAATGAGAAGAAAGAAATTAGAAGGGAAAATCTGTACGATAACACAAAGGGCAGTGCCTTGCTATTTGAGGCTCGAGCCGGTTGCCTAAGGACGAAAACATATCGGAACAAATATTCGGAATTAGATGAGACATGTGTATGCTGCAGTAAAGATCCAGAGACCACTCAGCACATCCTAATGGAATGCGACGGGATCCACCCAGCGAGAACCGTAGGTAACGTGCA
Source organism: Dermacentor silvarum (assembly GCF_013339745.2). Taxonomy (NCBI): domain Eukaryota; kingdom Metazoa; phylum Arthropoda; class Arachnida; order Ixodida; family Ixodidae; genus Dermacentor; species Dermacentor silvarum. The sequence goes on along the minus strand of NC_051162.1, from coordinate 108,065,113 downwards.
ACTCCCAGAAGCGCTTGGGTTTAAAGTGGAAGGAAACATAAACAGATCAGCCGTAGAGATCAGCAAGAGACGATTAGAGTACTGGTGGAAAAAAAGTAGGGAAAAGATGGATGCGACCTGATCTCTTAAAATCATAGGCAGCGGTACAAGGTAAATTTTTGAAAAAAAAAAAATAATGATAGGTATACAAAAATGCAAGATAAAGAACATGTATAGTATACCTGATTAAATCAAGCAGGCTAGGTGACTATTTGTCGCCGCCCCGTTCCAAAGGGGATGCCAATAAATCATCATCATCATCATCATCATCGGTAAGGCGCGGGAAGGCACGCAACCGAAATGAGCGCATCGCCAGCCTCGGGTATCGCGCGCCGTCTGCGAGCGTCATGGTATACGTCTTTATCATGAAATCAACGTTTTATCAGCCCACATCACTACTCCTGTGAGATTTTACGGGCCCAGTTCGCATTGCGCCGATAGATTCAAACGCGTTTTTTTTTTTTCTTTGTCCTCCGGATCAGGATCATAGGGGCTGGGGGCTCTGTAATAATTTAGACCACTTCGGGTTCTTTAACGCGCACTCACACCTTGCGGCACACAGGTGCCTTGCATTTCGACTGCCTCAAAATGCGACCGTCGTCGTCGAGGTCAGCAGTAATCGCCCTATGCGTGCCGTACGTACGACCTGTAAACTGCAGTCATTACCCGATTACTTCTCGACGTACAAACCACTTTGTGCCAGCGCTTGAAGACGTGTAGCATGTCCTTTCGACTCTCAAATAAGCAATTTACTATGATTGCAGACAGCAACAGATCTGGTCATAAAATCGTTTATTTAAGTGAGGAAAACAACTATGGGAAAATTTGATCTACAACACGCAATATTTCAGTGCTTTTAGTTTATTCTCAGTGCCCTGCTGAATGACACCTTTAAGCAAAAAATGAATCATTGTTACGCAATAAAAACGTACAACTGATGCTGTCAGGGCAGCAGAATGCTCTAGGCAACCAATTTTTGGCACATCACCAATTGATCAACTGCATAAACTTTGCCACAGCTTTGGCATGCAAACGAGTGAGTTTGTTTTCAATAAGGGCATTAATTGACCAGCTTGTAGAATGGTTCTGATAGATATAAAAGGCCCCCAAGGTCCCTTCTGTTTGTTCTTTAGATTCGACAACGGTTTCGTTGTGAAGCTGCCCAGCCAAGTAGATGCTACAGCTGGCAAGTCCTTCTCCAATGAAGAACACTACCATTTTGGTTAACACAACAGGCGCAGCATTTCGTTCAATGCAAACTCTGCAGTCCAGTAACGAGCAATGTTTTGTTTAAACTTTTGCAGTGACCACAGTTCCAAAGGTCGCTTAAGCTCGATAATGAACAATTCTTCTGCGACTGGACTGGGCATTCCATCCCGCTGTATATTTACAGCCTCCACGTCTGCCGGTGGGCATGCATTCCCCCGTCTTGTCCATAGACAAGCGCCGCTTCTCTTGTAAGATAATAATAATAATAATACTTTATTCGTACTCAGAGAGTCGAATGTGTAGTCCAGGCATACAGGGTCATAGTAGGCGGAACTGCCTATACCGGAGTGGTTTGCGTGCCGAACCTGGGACCCGTGGAGCGTGTGAGACATCTCTTCTTTTTCTTTCTTTCGTCAGAGTCCCGCTAATGTATTTTGGCAAGTTCGGAAGTACTGTGGGCACGGCATCTTCTGAGAGGGCAGGAATGTGACGTGGTATCAAGATAGACTGCCGTTCCATTAATAAAGTTGCGAACGATAAACCTAAGGAAAAAAAAAAAAAGGCGGTGGTGATCAGATTGAGCTAGCGTGAAAGGCCTCGTGAATAATACTAGGATGGCAATTGGCAATGCCACGACGACGCTGTGCGACACGCTATGTATCGCGAGAAACACCGCAAAACAGGCGACGAGACCAAAACTGACGGCGAAGGCACGGAGGCGAGGCGAGGCGGGCTGGCTGGCGCGGCTATGCTTCCCGCGCCGCGAGCGGTAGCGCCATATTTCCCCTGGTGGCATCGGTGCGCAAGGGGGTCACGCGCGCCTGCAGGAAAGCATAGAGAAGTTGAATTTGTTTCTCTATGAGGAAAGCGCCGCCGGTATTTACACCTCCCCTTCTAGCCACCCTACCCCCGCACCGCCGCTTTCTCGCTGCGACGCCATCTTGAATCACAGCGAGCGGTGGCGATTGCTTGGTGCCGGTGCATAGTTCGAGGCACAGTGCGTGCGGATGCTTCGCTGACGCTTCTGCTTGCTGCACAGTGTTCAGCCGCATGACTGACAAGCTTGTCAAGTGCATCGAGTCGACATGACGGGCTGTTGTGTTCCCAAGTGCGCCGGATCGACGCGTAAAGGACTTCGTTGTTTTCGCTTCCCCCGGGACCCAGAGCGAAGGAAGAGATGGGAAGCCCAAGTAAAGCGGGATCACTGGAAGGCAACGGACAACTCCTACATTTGCGAGGTAAGTGTCAAGAAAGTTTAGACTACCACACCGTGTTTTTCATTTAAATAAGAAAGTATTCTCAGATCCTCGCTCACGTACCTACGTTCGCTCACGAACCAAGCACTGCACCGATGCTGTCCGAGTAGCGTATGGTTTGCGAGCGCGCGTCGCATAGGCTTTTTTTTTTTTTTTTTTCGTTTTGATTGGCGCAGTCCCTTGGCCCTTATTTTAAGGACTGACGAAGATGCTTAGCTGCGAAATAGTCTTACATTAGCTACGTATCGTCACGTAAACCACCTATTTTCCTTTTTCACGGGACGCACACATCGTGTGTCTCTCGTTTTTTTTTTTTTTTTTTTTTTTTTCGGTACTGGTTATTTGGCACTAAAAAACGCAGTGCTTCGTCTGGGGAGAGCGGCTGTTGTGTGCGTGGTAAGCGAAGCATTGTGATTTTCTCTGATTTCTCAGCAGATATCTTGCGGACCTCAGGGTGTTACGTTACATAGCTGATTTTTTAGACTTGTTCATATTTGTAGCGTGGTGCTCGTAATCCGATGGTCATTCGTGCTCATTCCCGATCGTAGTGGGTACTGTCATCATCATCATCAGCCTATATTTTATGTCCACTGCAAGACGAAGGCCTCTCCCTGCGATCTCCAATTACCCCTGTCTTGCGCTAGCGTATTCCAACTTGTGCCTGCAAATTTCCTAACTTCATCATCCCATCTAGTTTTCTGCCGACCTCGACTGCGCTTCCCTTCTCTTGGTATCCATTCTGTAACCCTAATGGTCCACCGGTTATCCATCCTACGCATTACATGGCCTGCCCAGCTCCATTTCTTCCGCTTAATGTCAACTAGAATATCGGCTATCCCCGTTTGTTCTCTGATCCACACCGCTCTCTTCCTGTCTCTTAACGTTAGTCCTGAGATTTTTCGTTCCATTGCTCTTTGTGCGGTCCTTAACTTGTTCTCGAGCTTCTTTGTTAACCTCCAAGTTTCTGCCCCATATGATAGCACCGGTAGAATGCAATGATTGTACACTTTTCTTTTCAACGACAGTAGGTAAGCTCCCAGTCAGGATTTGGTAATGCCTGCCGTATGCACTCCAACCCAATTTTATTCTTCTGTAAATTTCTTTCTCGTGATCAGGGTCCCCTGTGAGTAATTGACCTAGATAAACATACTCCTTTACAGACTCTAGAGGCTGACTGGTGATCCTGAATTCTTGTTCCCTTGCCAGGCTATTGAACATTATCTTTGTCTTCTGCATATTCATCTTCAACCCACTTCTTACACTTTCTCGATTAAGGTCCTCAATCATTTGTTGTAATTCGTCTCCATTGTTGCTGAATAGGACAATGTCATCTGCAAACCGAAGGTTGCTGAGATATTCACCGTTGATCCTTACTCCTAAGCCTTCCCAGTCTAAGAGCTTGAATACTTCTTGTAAGCATGCAGTGAATAGCATTGGAGAGATTGTGTCTCCTTGCCTGACCCCTTTCTTGATAGGTAACTTTCTACTTTTCTTGTGGAGAACCAAGGTAGCTGTGGAATCCTTGTAGATGTTTGCTAAGATATTCACGTATGCCTCCTGTACTCCTTGATTACGCAACGCCTCTATGACTGCTGGTATCTCTACTGAATCAAATGCCTTTTCATAATCTATGAAAGCCATGTAGAGAGGTTGATTGTACTCCGCAGATTTCTCAATTACCTGATTTATGACATGGATATGATCCATCGTAGAATATCCCTTCCTGAAGCCAGCCTGTTCTCTTGGTTGGCTGAAGTCAAGTGTTGCCCTGATTCTATTGGAAATTATCTTGGTGAATATTTTATACAATACTGAAAGAAAGCTAATGGGTCTATAATTCTTCAGTTCTTTAACGTCTCCCTTCTTATGGATTAGTATAATGTTGGCGTTCTTCCAGCTCTCTGGTACACATGAAGTTGTGAGGCATTGCGTATAAAGGGCCGCAAGCTTTTAAAGCATGATATCTCCTCCATCTTTGATTAAATCTACTGTTATTCCATCTTCTCCAGTAGCTTTTCCCCTGGTCATGTCTTTCAAGGCCCTTCTAACTTCAGCGCTAGTTATAGAAGGAGCCTCTGTATCCGGTTCATCACTATTTTGAATGAATGTAGCTTGGCTGTTTTGGGCACTGTACAGGTCAGTATAGAATTCTTCCGCTGCTTTTACTATGTCATCGAAATTGCTGATGATATTACCATGCTTATCTTTCAGTGCATACATCTTGCCTTGTCCTATGCCAAGCTTTCTTCTTACTGATTTAATGCTGTGTCCATATTTTACGGCTTCCTCAATCTTTCCCATGTTATAATTTTGAATATCCCTTACTTTTTTCTTGTTGATTAGTTTAGACAGTTCAGCGAATTCTATCTGATCTCTTGAGTTGGACATTTTCATCTTCTGTCGTTTCTTTATTAGGTCCTTTGTTTCTTGGGAGAGCTTACCTACTGGTTGCCTTGGTGCCCTACCTCCCACTTCAATTGCTGCTTCTGAGATCAACCTAGTTACGGTTTCATTCATTACCTCTATGTTGTCTTTATCTTCCTTTTCTAAAGCTGCATATTTGTTTGCAAGCACCAGCCTGAATTGGTCTGCTTTTACCCTTACTGCCTCTAGGTTGGCCTGTTTCCTCTTGACTAATTTCACTCTCTCTCTCTTCAAATTGAGAGAAATCCTAGACCTCACTAACCTATGGTCACTGCACTTAACCTTACCTAACACTTCTACATCCTGCACTATGCTTGGATCGGCAGAGAGTATGAAATCTATTTCATTCCTTGTTTCTCCATTAGGGCTTTTCCAGGTCCACTTCCTGTTGCTGCGCTTCCTGAAGAAGGTATTCATTATTCGGAGCCTATTCCTTTCCGCGAATTCTACTAACATCTCTCCTCTTGCATTCCTAGAATCGATGCCATAGTTGCCAATTGCTTGCTCACCAACCTGCTTTTTCCCCACTTTTGGATTGAAGTCGCCCATGACTAAAGTATACTGAGTTTGCACCTTTCTCATTGCTAGTTCAACATCTTCATAAAACTGTTCTATTTCTTCATCATCGTGACTAGAGGTTGGGGCATAGGCTTGTACTACCTTCATTTTGTACCTCCTATTCAGCTTTATTACGACGACTTCCACCCTCTCATTAATGCTGTAGAATTCATCAATGTTGCCCGCTGTGTTGTTATGCACTAGAAATCCTACCTCGGATTCTCTCTTATCTGGAAGGCCTTTGTAGCAGAGGACGTGGCCGTTAGTCAGCACTGTGTAAGCCTCACCAGTTCTTCTAACCTCACTAAGGCCAATAATATCCCAGGAAATGCCTGATAATTCTTCAAATAGTCCTGCTAAGCTAGCCTTACTCGAGAGGGTGCACATGTTGAACGTTGCCAGGTTCAGTTTCCATTGGCGGCCTGTCTTGACCCAGAGATTCTTAGCACCCTCTGCCACGTAGCAGGTCTGACCGCCGCCTTGGTCAGGTGCTCCGCAGCCACTGGGGACTGAGGGCCATGGGTTAATTGTCGGAGTCATGAGGGAGGTATTGGCCGAATACTGCACCAGGGAGGCCAATTCCTGTTCTGGTGAGGGAGTGACTTTGATGAAGCTTAGTGGGCCTTCCTAGTTTGGTTGCACCTGAACTAGTATAGCCCCACTAGCTCTCGGCTATATATTTTTTTTTCTTGCCGGTGTCAGGCACCACTCCATGCCTGAAAATGTGGTGGACTGGAGTAGGATTCGAACTTACGACCTTCAGATTTGAGGCCGGGTATTCTACCTCTGCTCCACGCCACCACCGTGACGGTCTTTAAATGCCTGTGCACGGTATGCCCAGGTGTAGTAGAGTTAAGGGGCATCATGGGACCAAAATGTTTCGGCGCTTTCTGGCATGGTGTCAGTTGTAGCCAGTGCATTTCTGCGAAACGTGTGAAGCGAGGTAATACAGCGTTACTTCTGCGAAAATTTATTTTTAAGCACTGTAATGGGTTCTCTTTATTTACAAGGCGACTTTTCATATCAGTTTAAAGGTCAATAATCACTTTTGTTGTTTTATTTGTACTTAGAAACACTTTGAAGAGGACCAGTACGAGGGAAATCGACAAGATGGGCGCCGTCTGTTAAAGTCAACAGCCCTGCCCACGCTGTTTCAATTTCGACGTGAGTAATAATTGTACTGTGGCATATTATATCCGCAATCTTTAGTGGACGCAATACAATGAATGTTTTTTTTTTTTTCTTTTCATTTCAGCTGTGCCTAAGCGAAGACCTCCTGCGAAGCGGCGTGCCCTTTCTTTGAAGGTTAGTGATACAACGCTGGTGGATGAGGAAATTTCTGTATACTGGGGGAAAGCCGTACATTTCGGAAGTGCTGGAAACTTGTACGGACAGTTTCAGCAGCGGTCCACGAACTTGGCCACACACATTCATTACATCCCTTAATATGCCATTTACTATTTTTGCAGCCAACTACTGCACACGTCTTCAATCCACATGATTCAATCCAGCATGATTGGAGCACAGTGTGTTAGCAAAAACACAGTTGCATTTCTGACAGCTGATCGCACAGAAGCAAGGTAGAAGCGGTAATGGTTGTGCATTCGTGCGCGGTCGCTGAGGCAATGTACGGCATGCCGCCGAAAGCGCCATCTCGTTTCTCTACAACAAACTGCTCTGCAAAAAGGGTCAATAAAGCCACGTTTGTTTCGATTTTGGCTGTTTATTTAGTAACAGTACTCTTTATACCAACTAGCCACTTCAGGTGGGTTAAAAAATAAGCATAACAGCTGTGGCACTTCAGAGAACAGCAGCATGGCATATCAAAAAAGATACAGAAGATCAAAATGAATCGACAGTGGACGAGCTGACCACTTTGGGTTCTGATATGGAACACGCAATGAATGAGTCTCTGTTTGTGGCATTATTATTGTCCTACAATGTTTCCTTCAAATCTCTCTTGTTTATTCGAAATTGTAATTATGTGATTGTTTATTATGCTGTGGAGAATGTGAAGCTAGTGCAACTTCCAATGAGCATACCCACACATATAAGTTTCGGCATGCACAAGTTCCTTGCACATGGTTAATATTGACACGTGTATTTGTTTATCTCAGACACATCTGCATGTATCAAAACATTCTCCATTCTTGTAGCTGATTCTGTCGTCTGTGTTGTCGCAAAATCTTTTGTAATCAGATTGCATGCATGGTGCAAATAGTGTTGTTCATTTTAGAACTTGTGCGTGCACCAGCGATTACACTGTAACCTTCCACGAGTCAAGTATAAATAGCCAATGCGTCTGACCTGCAAATCAGATTTCGCCGATCGCCGACTGTGCTCACCAATATTATTGTGCTCCGAGTGTCCCCTGGTGTTTCTGAGCACAAGTTCACCCAATAAAGAGTTAGTTTCGTGGCTCACCGTTTTGCTATTGTGTTCTTCACCGTCACTACTATGGGACAATATAAGTGAGTGCCTGGCACTCTGGGTGGTCAGTGCCTATGCCCGCTCTTCCAATACAAGATGGCATTGTGACCATGTTAATGTCGACTTTTGTGCAATTAAAAAAATGAAAGCATGTTTCCAAAAGGCTTTCTACATTCACTGTACCGAGAATCACTACTGCATCACCCCTCTTCATCGTACGACAAAAGATTTGGTCTATCTCCAAATCGGTTCTCCATGGACTACGTTTTAGAAGTGTCTTGTGTGGAAGACAGCCACTCTCACGCTTGGGGGTGATCAGTTGACGATGGTACTTTGGACTTGTTGGTAGAGAGGATGACGGCAGCTGTACTCCGTTTGACACATAGCAAGCAATGTTATGGAGGCTAGGGACACTTTTCTCGCTGCTCATATTCGTGACCAAAACGTGGTGCTACACATACAAAAGAAAGATATAGGTATGTGTCAAGTAATTTGACATGAAATGAAGTCTCATACTTCTTAGGTTGCAAAGTATGACGTAGTTATTACTTGGAAGGTGTTGGGGGGCAGATCTGAACCTGTTTACCGCCAAGTTCGCTGAGTGACACTCTACTGCAGCCGCAGCGCAGCACTTGTGTTTGCAACCAAAACATAGTACAACACACACTGGAAGCACAAAGCCACACAAGTATTATGTGGTCTGACATAACTTTTTGTCCACAGGTTCTATTTGTAATATGTCGAGTAGTTATCCCGTCAAAAGTGTCGCACAGCAAAACATATGTAGTCGGGCCTCTATGACGGCATTACTTGCATTGCTTCTGCAGTGTTGCCTGCTAAGTATGAAACGGAGTACTATATACATGTCTGCGACTACTACAACTACGGCCGGCCTTGCATGTGCAGTGCCTCTAAGTACTCGCTGCTACAACAATATTTGCAGACACAAAAATAGGATCAATATGTAGCTACGACAGAAGACGTGATTCTCATCGAGCAAGGGCGTAGCAAAAGTTGAGCTTGGCACATGCAAGCCAAGCGACGCTCGAAATTGTGTACTGTTTGTCTAGCCATTCGAAGGCATTTCTGCTACGCATAAAACTCAAAAGTAATATGGACAAAGTGTACAAGATGCCAACTTTTGTGTTCTGTGGGGAAAATGCAACGGATGTGTGTTTACGTAAATGTTCACGTTGCTGGTGGGGGTCATGTTCTTACAGGCCGTTTTAGCCTGGCAGGACGAGGCCAGCAATTGCTCTGCCTGTAACACCTCACTCTGGGTATACAATTCATCACCACACATCTGAAAGTTCACTGTCTCAAAGAAACGCAAGAAGGCACGGTATCTCTCTTTGGATGATCTAGTGATCTTCTGCAAACACCAGACATTGTACGCAATCATGTGGAAGTCTTCGTCTTCTCATGACGTCAAGTAGAATGTTTTGCTCCATATTGTAACACCGGCAGGACCATATAAAATGCTTTGTGTCACCAGTCTCACCACAGTCTACACAGAGCGCAGAAAACATGCTCCCAGTTTTAAATGCCCAAGCTGACCTGTACGCTGAACCCATTACGCATTACGATTCAAAAAAGTAGCGTGGCCTTCGAGCATGTTAGCCTCTTGATCATAGGGGGCTTTGAGGTGGCATCCAAAGTTGTTCAAAATGACATCACGAGTGGCCTCCTTTGTTAGTTGGCAAGGCTTAGTCACTTTCACTTTTGTGGAGCTTCATAGCGCTGTACATAGCTTGCTGCACTTATGAATCACCCATCATAGCGTTTCGGGGAGTCCTCAACAGCATAAGCGTAGTTTGCAGAGGGCAACTTTTAGCTTTTCTCAAGTGCACCAGCAGGGAAATATTTCTTAGTCCCAGTCGCCTTTCTAAAACTAGCACAGCACCACGAGTGCCATTGCTGCATCCAAGGCAGTCGCGATGCAGTTCATTAGGCTTGCTGTGGCTATCTGGAAAAATTTCTTGAAAGCCAATACAAAAATATTTCTCCCTTGATATTCTCGGCACCGCTGTCTTTGAACATAAGAGCATACAATCGTTGAATTCTACTGATACTAACATGTGAGGTAGAAACTTGGAGGTTATCACGAAAGCTTGAGAAGAAGTTATGGACCAGACAATGAGAGATGGAACTAAATATGATTAGCATAATGTTCAGGGATAGGAAGACAGCGGTGTGGATTAAATAGCAAACTGTGGTAGCCAATATTCTAGTTGACAGTAAGAGGAAAAAATGAAGTTGGACAGGCCATGTATTGCATAGTGCAGATAACCAGTACTTATTAGAGTTACGGACTGGGTGTCAAGAGTAGGGAAGTGCAGTTGGGGATGGCAGAACCAGGCAGTGTGATGAAATGATAAAATTGGCGGGTATAAGGTGGGTTCAGCTGGCGCAAGACAGGGCTAATTGGAGATTGCTGGGAGGGACCTTTGTCATTTAATGTACATAAATACATAGGTTGAGGATGCTGATGATATCCTCGGAAAACCATCGATGGATCAAACTAGCACATTTGCACGCCGTTCAGTCGACAAAGCATTGCCACCGCAAATGCTCTACATGCAAACACCCGTGCAGTACATGTGTTTTTGCTGCTAAAAGTTGTGGCGCCATCACTCCAGATGGCACTAGTAGTCTATCTTAGAAGCGCCACCTATCCAGTGCTCGTTCCTTATAGTACACCAAGCATGAGGATCTGCCAAGTGTTATACATAGTTTACTCTATTTTCCGTGTCTTAGTTTTTTGCTGGTAGTACATGTCTTGGTTATCTTCGAAGACACATCATATAATCAGGTGATGGCTGTTGTTTTGATCGCTCGCAGGTACCCAGTGCGGCAGTGAACAGTACAAACAGCAGCATCGTGACCAACGTGTCAACACCTGAAGATAGCGTGAAGGCTGAGGCAGCCCCAGGCACTGAAAGTTCAGCTTTCACTCTGGTACAGGTACATCTGCTTCAGCCGCCTGATGTTGAACAAGTTATTCAGAGTACATCGTCCAGCACTGGGTCTAAAAAACAAGGCTATGTGAATGCCACGGTGGTCTCAAGCTCTGAAAGTTCAGCTTCCGCTCCGGTACAGGTGCATCTGCTTCAGCCCCCTGATGTTGAACAAGGTGTTCAGAATACATTGTCCACCACTGAGTGTAAAAAACAGCGCCAGGTCCCCACGGTACCGAGTGACCCGCCATCAGCATCTGCAATCAGTCCTACAGAGCAGTTCGCCTCGGCAAACATGACTGGACAAGTGAGTGCCAAGCCCTGCCCAGGTCAACAGCCTCTCCCGCTTGCCAAGAAAGCAGCGATACTTGCCGACGTACGCGCAGGAAAGCTCAGCAAGGCTGAAATTGTGTTCAAGTACCACATACGTTGGGCTGTCTTATACGAAGTCATAAAGACTGCCAGTGAAATAGATGCCGCATTAAAGCACCTTGTCGTGACGCCTGAAAAAAGTGACTCACATTTGGTGGCGGAAGCACGTGGTTTCGAGGGCAAGCCTGATGCTTCCAAGGTGCAGGAGAGCCAGGAGGGAATCTCAACGACTCCGGGGGCATTCTTCATGTCAGAAGACTTGTACTTCAACCCCCCAAAGAAGCGCAGTAGGCAACTGGGTTCGAGGCATAAGAAGTGGTAAGTTGACCCTGATGGCATATTTCTGTGCCAACAGTGACGTTATCGTAAAGCCGTGCACAAGTGCTCAGATACACTTGCTTTGCCATTTCTTTGATGCATATGTCATCTTTTTAAGCTGACTAGTTTTCTACAAACTTTACTAGAGGTAAATCTTGCACAAGTCATCTGTGGGAGGGGCGAGCCATATGATTCACCTAGCATCGGAATGATAGGAACTAGTAGTATGTGGATAAACCTAAACTTCATCTTTTGGGCTTCAACTGACTTTGTGACTTTGCAGATTGATCGTATTTGACGAAATACCAGTGTATTATTAACCCTTTCTCTACTGCTGATGAGTATAGTCATCATGAGTTTTTGTACCAATGTAACCGATGACAACTATAGTTGTCTCATTGCGCCCAGTTGTAATTTTTGACACTAGATGGCTACACTTATCCATGTGGTGTCATTATGTCTCGCCTTTCTCTTTGTTGCCGCCTGTGACACCTGCGTAGAAAACTTGCTTCCTGCCACGTGGGAATAAAAGTGCGCCTAAAAGGAAGTATTTCGACTAATCCTCGTGAGAAGGCACCTCTGTAGAACTTTGCTCAGTAACAGAAGGTGATGTGTTCTCAACTAAGTACTCAGGAGATGACGATTATTTAGGTGCACCTGACGTTCTCACTGCTGACCGTGAGTGGGTGCCGCACCTACAAACTGTGTCCGTAGAGGTATGCAAAAGTAGCCACCATCCATGTACTTGTTTTACATCATTTAGATTATTTTGTTTTCATATTCTTTTTTTTTTCATAATGTATCGAGCCCCGCAGGTCACTGTACTGCAAAGCCTCAGTGCCCTGCAGAAAAGCCTTCTTCAAATTTAATGTCATGCAATTTTGGGAAATAAAGCAACCTTACTGAAACGAAGAAATGCTGCCCTTTCGTTCGAAAAAAAAGCTCTACAGAGCGGAAGAATAATTCTGGTAACTTTCGTACAATTTTTTCATTTTTCGTGGTACGAAAAGGGTTAATGGAACAATTCACAACGGCCAAGCATTAGGGATTCTTGCAAAGTCTTGTTGCCTTCATGCGTCTAGCAAAATATGGTCGCCTGGAAATTTAGACTGATAAAGGCAGGCACAGGGTAATGAATGAAGCCACCAGAAATGTCTGAAGCCACAAACTTGAAGATTGGACAAGTCCACATACTTGTCATCATTCCCTTTGTAGCCGAGCATTGCAGCGCCAGAGTTCTGTCGAGTATAATTTTTGTAAAAACTATGCTTCAGACACGAGGTCACGGAAATCACCTCTCTGTTTCGTTCCAGGCAGACCCTTTGTGCTGCAGGCTATTGTCCACACATTTCGTGGTTTTGGCTATTCATACATGAAAAACTGGGCAGTACCTTGTCTTTGTGTCAGGGGTGTTTTGAATATTCTGGTCAAGCTGTTTATTTTAGGAAACCATAAAAGAATGATTGTACACATCCGAAGCTTTGTTGTCTCGCACGGCGAGACCCTGCTTTTGGGAGCCAAAAATTGGCTCAGATGTCTTATTGCATCCCATTGCTCCAGATTGGTGTAGATCATTTATTCATGCTTTATTGGATCCCTGTAACATCCTTGATTGATTTAGACTATGTTATAATCATCATGAACTGGTTGTGGATTGTTTTTACTCATTTTCTCAAAACAGCATTTCTGGTGGTGTCACCCTTTTGGAGTTAATATATCTCTGGTTCTACTTGTCCTATCACAATAATTATTTGTTTGTCAGCAAAGTAGACAAATAGAGATTGCAGTGGGCATATAATATAAACAAATATTATGACATAAATATTAAAAAAAAGTTGTAATTTGTCCTGGGGGTGGTACTATGAGTCCAGAAGAAGAAGAACAAAACTTTATTTGCACAAAAGACTTCGTTGCCCCTAGAACGGGGCAGTTTGCGTGGTCGGGCCCCTATTCCAAGGCACCGCTGGCCCACGCCATCCTTTCTGCCCTCCTGACCAGCCTGAGCTGGTCCCCGAGGGCAAAGCTGGACAGCAATGCCTCCCACCTCTCTCTCGTGTTATTCTCATCTTGCTCTTCTGTGTGAGCCGTGCATTCCCATGTGATGTGATAGAGCGTCGGTGTGCTCCCACACCACGGGCATATGTCTTTGTAGGCTGTTGGGTAGTGTATATGCAGTCTATGGAGGTTTGTATAGGTATTCGTTTGTAGCCTACGTAATGTCGCAGAGTCCATGGCTGAAAGGTTCTTGTGCGGTGCTGGGTAGAGTCTTCTCAATTCCCTGTAGTATTGCAAGATTGATTTATAACTGGTATCGATGGGTGTCGGGTCCTCTACGATGTTGCAAGAGGCAGCTCGGTAATTAGTGAAACCTCGAGCCACCTCATCTGCATAGCGGTTCCCAGTAACACCATCGTGTCCCGGGGCCCAGGTTATTGTTTGGGTATACCTGACGTTGAATTCTCTGCTGATCTCGGTGAGTATCCGGTGTGCCTTCGCACTGACCTTTCCCCTCTGATAGTTCCTGCATGCGGCCTGAGAATCTGTAATTATTGTCAGTGGAGCGTTGCGCTCCATTCCTTCCCTTATAGCTAAGGCAATGGCTATCTCTTCTGCTTCTATAATGGTCGCTCGGGAAACCGAAGCACAGGCCGTGATTTTACCTTTTCGGTTCACGACAACTGCCACCATATTCTTTGCGTCGACCCGATATGGTGAAGCATCCGTGAATCTTGCAGTGTCCATGTACTTAGTTATTTTGTCTATGTATTCAGCTCTAGCCTTTCTCCTTCCTGCGTGTAATGTAGGATCCATGTTTTGCGGTATTGGTGAAACGCCATACAAATTTCTGATCTGGCAGGGTAGCTCTTTAGTGCTTTGGTATGCTTGTATGCAATCTCCAAGGCCGACTCTACGAAGAAGAGCTCTTCCGGCTGGCGTTTGCGCCAATCGACTCCTCTGCGCTATGAGTTGGGCCTCAGCCAGCTCATCAAATGTATTGTGGAGGCCGAGGGCTAGAAGCTTCTCATTTGAAGTGTTGCGTGGCAGCCGCAGGGCTGTCTTATATGCCATCCTTATTATTTGGTCAGCCTTTTCTTTTTCCTCTCTATTCATGTCATGGTAAGGCAGGGAGTATATTAGTCTACTTATGACCAGGCTTTTCACCAGTCTGAGGGTGTCTTGTTCCCCCATCCCTGTCCGATTATGAGCCACACGGGATATCATCCGGTTAATCTGCTGCGTCGTTAAAGTGTGGAGACATCTGTCATTCGATTGTAGCCACATCCCCAACACTCTAACTATTGACCTCTCCGGAATAATTTTCCCTTCCAGCCTGATCTCGAGTTTGAGACTCGGGTCAGTTCTTTGTTTTTTGTTTTTTGTGAGGCGAATTAGTTCTGATTTCTCCGCTGAGCACTGGAGTCCTCTTTGTTTGATATATTTTTCTATGATATTGGCTGCCCGTTGGAGCTTCTCCTCCTTTTCTCCCAAGCTGCCCTTGGTTATCCATAGTGTTATATCATCCGCGTATAAGGAATGACGGATGTCGGGAATTTCTTGGAGTTGTTTGGCTAGTCCAATCATGGCTATGTTGAAGAGTGTAGGCAAGATTACTGCACCCTGTGGCGTTCCTTTGTTAGGAGGATGGATGACTTTGGATTCATCATCCCCTACTTTGATGACTGCTGTTCTCTGGTTGAGGAAGCTTCGGATGTACTGGTACGTTCTTTGACCGCAGTTGGTCTCTGCTAGTCCATCGAGTATGCCTTTGTGACTTACGTTGTCAAAGGCCCCTCTTATGTCGACAGCCATGACAATGTTTTCTCCTGCCTTGGGGACGTTGGTTAACACTTCCTCTTTTAAAAGCAGGAGAATGTCCTGTGTTGAAAGATGTGATCTGAAACCAAACATGGTGTCAGGCATTAAGTTGGTTTCTTCAAGATGACGTTGGAGTCGAGTGTTTACTAATCTCTCGAACAGTTTTCCTAGACATGATGTAAGAGAGATGGGCCTAAGGTTTTCCAAATTCAATTTCTTCCCTGGTTTTGGGATCATGATTATCACAGCGTGTTTCCATTGCTGTGGTATCGTTCCTTTGACCCAATGGTCATTTATGAAGTTCGTGAGGGCTATTATGGCTTCATCATTCATATTTCTAATCATGGCGTTTGATATTTGATCCGCCCCTGCCGCTGTGTTCCGTTTTGCACTGGCGATTGCTGCTCTAACTTCTGCTTCCGTGAAGAGTTCATCCATTCCTGGGTGCGGGTGTCCGCTGTAGTCAGCTTGGTAGGGGGGTATCGGGGCATTGTCACCGAAGCATTTGTTATGGACGGCCTGAAGGAGTTGTTCTTTTGTGCCTGGGTACGAGTGTAGCAGTCTCTCCAAGTTCTTTTGTCCTTCGCGTCTGGTTTTGAGTGGGTCAATCATTCCTCTCAGGATGTTCCACGTTTTTGCTGTCCCTAGGGTTCCATTTAGTGATCCGCAGAAGCGTTCCCAGTTGGCTGTTGCAAGTTGGTTAGCGTATTCCTCGGCCTGCTGTGTTATTTCTTTGATTTTCATTTTGAGCTTCCTGGTGCGTTTCTGTCGCTTCCATCTTTTCGTCAGGCTTCTTCTTGCATCCCACAGGTGCAGTAGGTGAGGGTCCACTTCAGGTGTTTTTTCCGTCCTGGTGACGGCTTTGGTATGTTTCTGCTTGAGATTCCGTATGACTTCGCACCACTTGTCTAAATCATTTATGTCAGTGGCTAGTTCTTTAAGCGATTCTCTATATGCCCGCCAGTCTGTTATTTTAGCTGTACCTATTTGTTTGCGGATTACACCCGTGCGAATTGTGGTGCTTATAATATAATGGTCACTTCCTAGATTTTCGAGGGTGTTGCACCACTCCGCATTTGGACAATTTTTGGTTATGGTTAGGTCCGGACTTGTGTCCGAGGAGATACTATTTCCTGTTCTTGTTGGGATAGCAGGGTCTGTTAGAAGTGTCATGCCGAGTGCTTCTATTTGTCCTGTGATATTCTTGCCTTTATTGTCCTGGGTTGGATACCCCCAGCTTGAGTGTCTGGCGTTAAAATCCCCAACTATCACTAGAGGGCTCCCCTTGGCCATTTTTGCTGCCTCTTGAAATAATTTGTCGAACGTTGCTCTTTTATGACTAGGGGAGCTGTAGATATTAATTATGAAGGCACTCTTTCCTCTGGTGCCTTTATATGCGATTTCTGTTATTATATGCGGAATGTCCGTTCCTTCTATGGGTTTGTGACATATTGCTGTAACTTTTTTGTCCACCAATGTTGTGACCTTCCAGCTTTCATCTTCGGTACAGAAGGTCTCGTATCCATGTAATTTAGGGTTTGTTCCGGCTTCTTGTAATGCTATGATAGCTGGCAACCTTTTTTGTGTCGTCACCAGCTGTGACAGTTGTCCAATTTTACGCCGGAACCCGCGGCAGTTCCACTGCCATATTTCGCACTCTTCTAAAGCGTGCTTTTGATGTTTAGGCATTGTTCGTCGCCTGGGTCATGGCCGACAGGCCTGGCCTGTTGTAGACTTTCTCTGCTTTTTCTCTTATGTTACTGCCTGTGGCATGCTTTCGCAACGCTTTCGTGAATTCTATTTGTTGTGCCTGGATTTTCTTGTCCAGAACATCTAGTCTTCGATCTACCTGTATCAACACCTGCTCTATGATTGTGGGTATAACTTCCTTTATTGTATCTTTCAGTATTGACAGGGTAATTACGGTGTCGCCTTCTAAGTTCGGTAGTTTCTGCCCTTTCTGTCCTGCCTGGGCTGGTTTAGGTCCTTGTTGTGGTTGCTGCGTTTGTTGCTTTTTCAATTGCCTATTTTCTCTTTCTAGGTCTCCTATTCGCACTCGCATTAGATCTAGTTCGCGTTCTAGGCGCGTGAGTTGTGTTGTGGCTTGGTGTGGAGGTTGGGAAGCGATTGCTGCCCAGCTCACCTTGTTTTTGGCTTCCTTGTTATGCTTCTTCTTGCTCTTTTGCTGCTGTTGTTTTTTTGTTTGGACCCTCTCTTGGTCACTGTCCCTGGAGTTGGAGCGGTCTCGGGAGCTGGACCTGGAACGGGTCCCGTCTGGTGATGCAGAGTCCTCGCAGTCCTTGCTGAACCAGCGTCTCTTGAGGATCCCGTTCGTTTGTGGTCGGCTTCGACGTTGTAACAGTTGTGGCCTGCCCCTTTGGGGGACCCATTTGAGTTTCTTGGTGCATTCCGATGCCGCCGTGGGATGAGCCTCTCCGCACAGGGCACACTCTGGTTCACATGTGTGGTCCTCAGGAGGATCCCTTAGCCGACAGTTGCTGCACGCCTTGGCCGTTGGCGTTGGGCAAACGTCCGTTCTATGTCCCTGGCTTTTGCACAGTTTGCAGTATTGTCGGGTGGGGCGATAAGGCACACATGACATTTCGCCACCGTAATAGTAAACGAAGCGTGGCACTATCGGTCCATCGAACGTGATCACTGCGGTTTCAGACTTGCCGAGCATCCGGGCTTGGACGATTGTAACTCCTTGTGTGCGCACTCGGAGATTACTTAGGAGTTCATCTTCTGGAGTTTCGCGTTCCAATCCATGTATCACTCCTTTAAGGTATCCTTCAGGGGTGGTTATGTATGTGTTGATCGGATGTTTAGTGCCGTTGAGATCCAGCGTTTTGATCTTCAGGATCTTCTCCGCCACTTGTTTGTGGGGGGTACTTGCAATGATTATGTTTGACCCGTTGCGGAGGCGAAGCAGAAATTTATCACTCTTGCAGGTCTCTGGGTCGCCGCTTGCACGTTCTATCGCCCGTGCAACTTCGTAGGTTTTAAGTTCTTTCACAATTAGCCCTGGCTTGGGCCGCATGATAATTTTTATGTCATTTCTTGGTAGCGGCGCGGCGCGCAGTTCGCCGTCGGTTCCTTGCAGACGCTCCCCCGCGTTTATCTCGCTCTCCTGCAGGCGTTCTGGCGTCGCAACTGTTGCCCTTGCCGCCGTCTCGAGCTCCGCTGTCATCAGGGGCTGCTCGCACTTGTTTTCGTAAACGTTTTCGCTCTCGCAACGATATTGCAAGTTGCCACTGACCGTTTTGGCTTCGTCGTCTTCCCTTGGTGAGATTTCCTCAGCGTCGTCGTCGCTGGTCGATTCCCCCTGTACCACCTCGTCAGGTGAGAGGAACTCTTCTTCAGCATCCGCCGCAGATCCCACTTGGGTTTCGATGGCTTGGTCATCCATGTCCATGGTGTCCTGGGCTAGTTCGGAGTCGTTGTTCGTTGGAACTTGGGCCGTCGCGGCGCGACGCTTGGGCTGGGAGCTGGATGCCGGCGTTCCGCACTCCGCTCCGTCGTTAGGCTTAGCGTGGCGGGCCGGCATGATGCGGTGGTGGTCTTAAAGTTGGTACAGGAAACCGGGTCCGCTTGTCCAACAATGTGGTATCAGCGTGATCCTGGTGTCTTCCTACACAACTCCTGCAAATTTGCTGGTGGTCACATGATGTTGACCGCTGCTAGGCACGATAATTGACGGAGCCGATGCGAACACGTCTGCACTCCTCGACGCCACCTGGCGGTCCTCTATGAGTCCAGACTTTAAAAAGTTTGAGAAGCTGTAACTTTGGTTCCAATCAGTCTAGAGCATTCATAGTTGTATCACTGCATACTCCGATTACTCAAGATCATTTTTATATGTTGACATATATTACACCATATATAGTTCAGTAAATAGGCCACCTCCAAGCATGTTATGAATTCCTTAAATTTCTAGAAATATATTTATTATGTAAGAAAACTGAATGTATATCTTAAATTAGCAGATGTAAATACATAAACTCCACAAGTTCCATCAAAATCGACTCAGAAATAAGAAAAAAGTTTGTCAAAGCAGGATCTCCCCTTAAATTACGTCAAAGCACGTTGGCAGGCTAGTTGGTTAGAATCCGTGATAGAATGTGTAAGCGTGACTGAATGAAGACGCAGAAAGACACACACAGAGATAGCGCTGTGTGTCTCTTTTTTTCATGTCCTCGTTGAGTCATGCTTACACATTCTAGCATGGATTAAACTAGGATTATGTTTTCGAGTAGTTGGCAACTTCACAGTGCTTTGCGTCTTGGTTTCGCAGCCTTCTGTCTTTAGATGTCCAGAGTGCATCCGGAGCAAGTGCAGAGACGAATATTGATAGCCTCGGTGTGGCAATTCCAACGACCACCACGATCAAGATTGGAGAAGCTGGGCACAGTGAGAGAACGAATGGATCAAAGCCCGTGGCTAGAGCTATGCATACTGTGGTAAGTATTTTCCAACAGCAGCAGCTGTTATGCATTCTTTCAGCTCTTGTTGTGTGAATAAATTGTGCGCAGAAAGTGCCACAAGAGCGTGCTGCCTCACACGTCATCACTTGCTCATATTACCTGTGAGGAGTTTGTCTAAATGTTTCTTTAAACCTTGTAAGGACGGATGATGAGCTCAGTTCGTCAAGTGCAAAAAAATTCGTTCTCCCTATACTTTAACTTTCTGACAAATTTTTTGCATGATCTTGCTTTTTATGTTTATCAGAATCGTTTGCACGTGATGTTGGGAGCATACACTAACTTGTGTGCAGTGAATCGCACTTTTGTTACCGTGTAAAAATTAAAAAAAAAACATTTTTTTCTTTGTCAAATTCAATGTTTTGACAAACTTTTTGCATGGTCTTGTTTTATATAATCATCGGACTCATTAGCTCACAAAAAGAACTTGTCTTTGTGGCAAGTTTTTTTCATTTTTTTACTGTCCTTAAAGTGGTCCTGAACCACCCCTCAGGCTAGGTGAAATAACACAGACCGCGGATGACATATGCTGCTATGAACACCTCAACCAAATTATGCAGCAGTGTGTGGCATGTGAAGCTCACAAGCGGAGCGCGAAGTCACCTTTCTCTCAAACGCTCTCTTTTCAACAGAAGCATGCTCCTCACTGTTTTCTGGATGCCTTATTTCGTAATAAAGCAGATTCCCATACGTCGCTTCTATTGGCCAGTAGCTGCCGTCAAACAAGAAGGGTGTTTGGATCATTACACTTCTTCCTACTGTTACTGTGTATATTTATTGACGCACTTTAATAAGCAGGCTGAAGTAAGTGAAAATATGCTTTCGAATTTCGATAATTATTACGTACTTCCGGAAGAAGTCGACTATCGTCTGCTCACGCTCGGCCGCAGCCACCCGCATAGGAATTAAAATTTGGCCGCCCTGCTTATTGGTGCCTAGTCTACGTAATTTTGACTAGCTTTGAACAATCAGCTACCCTCGAACCATGCGAAACCTAAGGTCAGACCACATACATGCTTGTCAGCATGTATGTGGTTCAAAGTCATGCCAGAGTTCGCTTCGTAATGACTCTATGAGTTATTGATAGTGCTTCAAAATGTGCAAGTGGGATGTGGCTACTATTTGTCGGCCAAGCTGGTGCTGGACAAAGCTGGTCCACACCATGTAGCACAGCGAGACAGCAGCGCATGAGCGCAAACACACACTCAAGCTAATTGTTCGCAAAGCAAACGCTGCAGTTGCATGTAGCTGCGGTGTGCTACGTAGCATAGATACCGTGACCGCCGCAACGAATCTACTGGGCTTAGGGTGTCCCGATGTCCTCCTCGCCTACCGACGAGGAGAACATCGGGACACCCTAACTGGCTTAACGCACTGTGGCTCGCAGAGGACAACCGCGTTTGGCACGTCGTAGGCGCCAAAATCGGAAATAGTGGCGCCTATGTGAGCATCCAAAATCAAATTTGAACTGCGCGCCACGGTCACGTTAAGTAGGTGGAGCGTTGTGGGCACACCCCGCTCCGCTGTAGCCTTCGCAGTGCAAATCATTCAGGAAGGAGCGGAAGCACCGCGAGCAGTTTGTTTGATTGTCAATAACTCCGCTTCTGCTGAACACACTGAAGAACTTTTGCGGCAGAGCAGTTCTGAAATAGTGTAATTTAACTTCAAATGCATTCCTCGACTTTGATAAAAAGTGGTTCAGGGCCCCTTTATAGGGTTAATGTTCATTGCAGTTGCAAAGCACTGGAACAGAAACTGTCATGGTGCAAGATAGTGGTGCCAAGCCTGCCCACTTCAGGCCAAGCAGATATGAATTTTTACTTGTTTGTCCCTTTCACTTGAAGTTAATTGTGTTGTAGACTTTAACTAATATTCGTCTGACCTCAACACCAAAGTTTGGCTGTGATCTCAGCAGTCGTCTTGGGGGTGGTTCTCGATATCGTGGCAGAAAGGCCTAGCTCATTGGAACACACAGACAGCGTGCCATGTCTCTGGCTTGGATTCACGCATCGTATGCTCTTCTTCGTTCGTGGTAGCTCACACAGTGTAGCAACTGAAGCACTCATTGACCTACGCAAATGCACGAATGTGCCAAAACACTTCATTTTAGTGGATGTTATAGTGCAAAATGAACAACATAAAAGCTCATCATCTACATGCTATATACATAGCATACTAATTAGCCTAAGTTTTCACGCTATTGCAAAATGCCTTAAGACGCACACGTGGAATGCCTGAACAATTCTGATACTTTTGGCTCTCATTTGCTCGTGGAAGCTCACCCCTTCGGGAACAGTGATACGGACAAAGCACCACAACTGACGTTTTCTTTCTCTCTCTCCAGAATGATTGAAACACTCATTCACATTCAAAAACGTGATTTTCAACACATTTTCAACACTAACAAATTTTCAGTGCAATAGGCTCTCTGATTATGTGCCGGGGAATCAAATACACCTAAATAAATTTCGGAAATTTCAAAATATGCTTTTATTAAATATAGGTTTTACAGTAATGCAGTATCGAAATATTAGGACTTGTTCCTTTGTGTAAATCTAATTGACCACTTTTGGCAAGCACTGACAATTTCTTTTTTCTGCTTGGCCCGCAGTCCACGCAGACAGTGTCGTCGTCCGGAAGAGGGTCACTCATCACGTTCCTGTCAACTACGAATGGTGCCGATGGAATGACTCAAGTCAACCACAGACGACAGGCTGATAAGGTAAGGCATACAGTATTAGAAAGCTGACAAAACTTCAA
Organism: Dermacentor silvarum; assembly: GCF_013339745.2. NCBI lineage: Eukaryota > Metazoa > Arthropoda > Arachnida > Ixodida > Ixodidae > Dermacentor > Dermacentor silvarum. The sequence continues at coordinate 108,042,493 of NC_051162.1, read as the reverse complement.
GCAGAGGTACGTGTGCACACTTCGCAAAAGATAATTGGATACTGTGGGCATCATCGTCGTCAACACCAAGCTTAAAGACCAACTGAAACAGAATTCCACACCACACATGAATTCTAGTTTCAGATAGTGCAGATATAGAGAGCAGCCTCTGTGGAAAAAAAATTTGCACTTGAAAAATACAAGTGGATGCATCACAAGAAGCTTTCAAAAATAAACATTTTTAAACCGAAACTGGAAAAAAAGAAACCACCATTGGGCCGCTTGCTGAAAGTGATACAGCGCCTGGAATGTTGTGTGACCTCTGAGATGAGGCGGCATCGGCGCTGCGCAGAGGATCCCTGATAGAGCACTGCACGGGCTCGGGCTTACCCGAAAGCCCGGCCCGGCCCACGGGCTGGGCCGGGTAGCACAGTTTTTTCACGGACTCGGGCCGGGCTCGGGCACGGCGTGTGCTTTTTGACTCGGGCCCGGGCCGGTCTCGGGTTTTTTGACGCGGGCCCGGGCCGGGCTCGGGCTTTCTGGTGGTGTGCATGTAATGTGCAGCGAGTTATTCTCGGGTGTCTCAACTCTGAACAACATTATTTTTCGGTCTTGGGCCGGGTTCGGGCCGGTTTCGAGTCGGGCTCGGGCCGGGCTCGAGTCGGGCTCGGGCCGGGCTCGGGCCTAAGGTAAAGGGGTGGCGGGCCGGGCCGGACAGGTAACGTAGATTATTTCCCGGGTCTTGCCATACAAGTTTTGATCGGGCTCGGGCGGGGCCGCATAACGTAAAAACGGGCCCGGGCCGGGCCCGGGCTGAAGAAATCGGCCCGTGCAGTGCTCTAATCCCTGAGGTCATGGTCTTGGATTTGTGCCGTGTCTGATAACCACCATGTGCCCTTGTCGTCTGCTGAAGTGCAATATAAATGCCAATAATAAGACAGGAGCCTTGCAGCTTTGCCAAGATTGATTTGGTGGTACAGTAGACTTCCATTAATTTGACTCCGGTTAATTCGATTTTTCGATTAACTTGATCCCGACCGAAAATCCCAGTCGGCACTCATGCATTTGTGTGTGTTCAAACTTTCCTTATTTTGATCCTAATGAGTGGCCTTTGCCAGATAATTCAAACTTGGCCAGTCAGCACGCACGTGTGTCACCCCTATGGTGATTCCAACGGCGACCCTTTTAGTGGCAGTAGGCCTTGGTGAAACTTAGGGGACAGTAAATGCGTTGACAAACGCCAATCGCCTGTTGAAAATGCCCGTTTTCAACTTGCCCTAGGAAGATTTTCAAGCACTAATGGTAGCTCACAATGTCTGATTACAGTATTTGCTCAATTCTAATGCGCACCTTTTTTTTTTCATGAAAATTGGGCTGAAAATTTCCTGTCAATTGGATACGAAACCAAAACCGTATTCGCGGCATTTGTATGTTTTACTGCATAACAGGCCTGTACTGTGGCAAAGCGCATTTCTCTATTGTTAGAGGTGTAACAACTAAGTTGACGAGGAAATTGCGGTCACTGACCAAGTCAATGGTGAAAATAAAACAGAGACGTTTCGGGAACCCGTATTTCAGGACCCGTACGGGTTCCTTGATCACACTAAAAGCAGGCAAGAGCCGCAAGTCGTTTTTATGCCAAAATGTGACGTAGAGAACGGGTGTAGTTGGCAGGCAGATTTCCATCAGTCCTGTTGATGCTGTTGTCCGTAGTTTGAATAAATAAAGATTCTAACAAAAGTCGCATCATGGGATTCTTTTCCTTAGCTACTATAGCAGCGTTTTCCCAATCGATGTGGTGACTGTGATTGTCGGCGTGTTCAGCAAGGGCGTTTGATGCTTTTTTACTTGTTGGAGACGTTCCTTTGGTGTTCCTTTAATCTTCTTGTGAATTTGCCGGTTTCGCCGATGTAACTGCAGCTGCAGTCTGCGCATGGCACCTTGTAAACAACACTGGGGTAATTCTTGCTTTCGAGCTAATCCTTTACATTAACAAGCTGATTTCTCAGCTTGTTGGATGGCATGTGTGCTATTCTAAGATCGTATCTTAAGCATACGTGGCTAAGGGCTTCACTGACGCCAGGCACATATGGGATGCCAGCGCGTTTTGTGAACGACTTGCCTTGAGACGGCTTGGGATGGAGGACACGAGCTTCCATTTTGTTAATAAACTTCTTTGGGTACCCGTTCCTGGATAATTCGTGACGAATTGTCTTCAGTTCTTTCTGTGTTGCGTCGTCACTTGAGCAGATGCGTGTGGCCCGCGTCACGAGAGATGAGACAACGGATTGCTTGTGGCAAGCAGGGTGACATGAATTGAAGTTTAAGTACCGGCCGGTATGAGTCGCCTTCCTGTGCATGGCAAATGTGAGTCGCATTCCACTTCGCCGCACATCAAGGAAGGACGTCAAGGAAGGGGAGGCTGTTGTCACACTCATATTCTGTAGTATTCTGTATGGCTGCTTCTCCTCAGTTGAGAAGACTCAGGAGGCTTGAAGCGTCCTGCCTTTGCACAATGCAGAAGCAGTCGTCTACGTAGCAGAGGACGTTTGCTGTAGTGTGATCAAGGAACCCGTACGGGTCCCGAAACGTCTTTGTTTTATTTTCACCATTGACTTGGTCAGTGACCGCAATTTCCTCGTCATCATGTTACCTGACCAGACGAACTTTCGTCGAACTCTTGACTAAACAACTAAGTTGTTGCAACACATAAGGTGTTACATAGAAACGTTGACAAAACAAGCTAAGAAAGCCAAACAAACGTTCACACATTTAAAAGATAACTGCCCACTACCACACTACCACCCCTCAGGTTTGAACTCATTCCGGGCAATGTGCAAGCACGAACAAGATGTGATAACCACTAAGCTATTTGTGCAAGGTTTAGGGTGCCGCGCAGACTCTTGAGAGCAGCAGCGTCTGTGCCTCTATTTCGGAAGATGCAAACAAGCAGTTACTGTAGTGAACTAGCGCGATTGTTGTGTACATCACTGAGAATAAGTTGTAAAGAACCTACTGCACTGCACGGTACACAAATGTTTTTGCATTTCGCCCCCATCCCAGCTGCTGCAGCCGGGAAGGCACACACGACCCCTTGCTCTGCAGCGGGACAGAAGTTGTTCTTAAGAATGATGTCCGCTGTAAAAGCCTGCGGCTGTTGCAGTATGACAAGTTGTCATTATGCGGAAATCACATTACTCTAAGTGTTTCATGATTGCCACAGCAGTGTGTGCATTTTATACTAGAATACTTGCAGCGCAGTGGCACGGGACTCCGCCTAGTATGACATGCACCGTGGGGAATGCACCCAGGACTGTTCAGTGTAGCCATACACAGGGCTGTTTGCATTTCTTCATATCAACATGGAGAGCTAAAGATCACAGTGAAGGTCACTCAGCCGTGCGGTGTCAAATCCTTGGTACTAATGGTATCACATGATGATAATGGACACGTGATGCAGCTGATTGCAGGTGTCAGAAATTTTTTTTTTTTACTGCGGTCACGTAGCTATTATTGAGTGTGGCTTTGAGTGTTTTACAAGTTCCAGTGCCTTTGGACGGCATCTTTCACATTATCAAGGCTCTTGGAGAGCTTTTCAGCTTTTAGTGAAATACTTGTGTTAATGAAGTTCACTTCCTTATAACGAGGGTTTAATGTAAATGAGTAAACATTTTACAAGCTCCAGCACTCTCAGAAGGCACGTCCTACAGTACTATGGCTCTTCGAGAACCTCGAAATGCCGTTTATAACCAAGTTCACTTTGCTTCTCTATGACTTTGTTATAACGAGGGCTTAGGGCAAATGAGTTTGGTGCCAGAGGAATTGCTGAAGCCTGCTGATATCTTGAAACCCCTGTACTTGGTTCATTCTAGCAACGCGAAGGCACACTATCCTTGTTTCTATTGTAGGGTTCTGGACCTGCCACACATTTCCAGAAGCTGCCAGCTGGTCTGAGCACAGACGGGGACTGCAAAGGCCTGTTGCCGCTGGAGTTTTCACGGCACTTTCGTAAAATGGATGACAATGATGATAATGCGACTCGCGTCGAAGACGATACCGTTTGTTGGCCGCGGGCTCCTCCTTCGCCGCAACCGGAATTTGTGACCGACTCTGCGAGCTCCTCAGCGCCTGCTGAGTCGTCCGGCTTCAGTCTTTTAAACGTCAAGCAAGAAGTCGAAGACAGTGACACTGAACAAATTGTGTTTGATCCCCTTGTTGTGCCAAAGCAAGAACCGCACTCACCACAAGGGGGAGACTGTGATGACTTTGTTATGGAGTGCGACGTAGACGTCGAACACAGTGGTGAACAAAATTTTCAGCTTCTTCCGCATAATGTCAATAATGCCATGAGCCAGTCGGAAGGTGTTAGTGTAAAGTGTGAACCCTTGTCACCGTAATGTATTGTGGACCAACAAAATTTTTAGAGGATGTCACAGATAACATGTAAGTTTAATCAAAGGAAAAAAAGGGGACTTTTGTGTGTGGATGACACCAGTGGTACATTGTTATCAACCTACTGGAGAAGCCTTCATAAATTTTTTTTTTCTGTGTTCTTGTTGTTGGAGTAACTGGTACTGGTTTACAACGTTTTAATTCTTAAGTTTATGGCCTAAACATAAATTCGTATTGTACAGCATATTTGAAGAAAATTACTTTGAATTCTTTGTGATGCGTTGCCCTTTTTGCATGACTTTTTTTTTTTTCACATTTACAATACAGACACTGGACATGGCTGGCTGTGGCGACTTTTTAAAAAATCAGGGGCTTTCTTTTAAGCGTGGAAAATGAGTCACTAAACCAGTAATTCGTTGTACGCAACTGAATATGAAGTTTTCGAATTTGCCCAACAAAGCTTCTACGGACCCTTGTGGTCCTAATGTTAATGATTACAGGTTGTTTGTAATTTGTTGTTAAAGCTTGCTCTGAAAGAAAATTGGAGCAGAAGCGATGCTGGAGAAAGCACATATGAATATGGACAACAACAGTAGGCAAGGGACTTCCATATGTGATGTGTGCCATCTGTATAACACAAAATTTTGTGAAGATTTTCACTCTTTTTGTGTGAAATTGCCACTACACCTACAGAAGGCTGGGGACTCGAAAGGCAATTCGAAATGTGCACTTTTCAAAGGCATCTACAATTTATGCTTGGATGTAATGCTGATTGAGGACAGCATTACCAAACTTCACAGTAAACGAGCACCTATAAGACCTTTGTAGGAACCAAATTTTGAATCTTTATATATATAGGATCGAAGTTTGCAAATTGTTTTACTTGCATCTACATTTCATGTCAAGCATGCCACCAAATGCTGTCATAGCACTGTAGTTCATGTTCATGTAAATATGCATTTTTATTAAATGCTGCAAGTTATAACTTTTCAGATGTGTATAGCAGTTGAAAAGTATATTGTTCAGAAGGCTGGATGAGATGTCCATGCTGCTGTGATGATAAATGGGTGTGTGCGAGCCCAAGTTTCTGATATCACGAGAGAGAGAAGCCAGGGAACACAAAAACTTTTTATGTACAATGACCGTACAAGACGCATATAAAGAAGGACCGTTGTAAAATAGTGCATGACAACTCTGAACTCATAGAGGTTCGTTTGGATGCCAGGCTATGTTTGCTGAATGTGCCAGCAAGATATGTTAAATTATCATTTCTCAGTAACTAAAACGCACGAGCAGGGTCTCATTGTCTGCACTTGGCAGTAGAAATGGTAAACGATTGTCTGGGTCTGGAACTGGCAATCAATCACACGCACAGTTGTTGCGATGACTGCAGCATAGAGCAATGTGGTGCTAAGTTGGTTGTCGTGGCACAGGAGACAGGCACTTTTTGTTGGGTCATTGGCCTGAGTTGTGATATGCCGCTGTGTGCCATGAAATCTCCCTTACAGGCGTCATCACGCTTAACCAAAGCAAGCACCCAGGCTGCAGCGTCCAAAGTCGCTGGCAACAACAACGAAAGGCAGCGGCTCACCCCTCTACAAATGCACTCTTCTTTCTTTTCTGCAGAGTTGCACACCCGCATCTGTCTATCTCACACTTTCATCACACCTTCATCACACTTCCTCTATGCCGTGGAAGTCTAAACGCACTTTTATTCGTATTCTGTGGCCTGCTGAATACTCATGTTCCTGTGCGCTCTGGTCATGTGACATATTGATTAAATTACTATGAATAAACCCTTTTCCTTGTTTGCAAGCACTCTTTTCTACATTGCCCGTTGGCCCGACTGATAGCAGCACTGGTCATGGATCGAATAGAGGTCTTGTCTCTTGCACATGGTTTCATCACAGGAACCATGTCTGCATTTTTAGCGTCATAAGGCAAGCAAACTGCTCGTGTGCACTCATTGCAAGAATGCTTAACTTTCGTTAGCTCGACACACTGCCTCACAGGAAAGCTAGCTTTAGCTTTACAATTATGAAAAGGGTCCATTTATCATCTAGAAGCAGTGATTATGACCTTTGTGTAAAACAGGGCCCAAAAGGAGATTTTTTATGTTTTATTCCTGTTGGCATTGTCAACACTCTTAAAGAGACACGAAAGAGAAACACTAAATCAGTTTAGACTAATAGAGCATTTTTTCGAAACTCTATTTTCGTTAAATTCGTAGTATTAGGTTAATTATTAGAAGAGAATATGAAGGTCAAAGTTCAAATTTGCTGAATTTCGTGCCGAAACTTCAGGGTCGGTACGTCTGAGTAGTGTCTCGAATTTCAAACTATTTTTTACGTATGTATTTCGACCATTGTGCCTCGGCAAACATTCTTCAAACAGGCTACGTTTAGTCTTTGGCCGCTCTAGAATACAACGTGGTCCACTTTCACCAGTAAGAAATGCACTAGGCCTAAGCAGAGGGCATCAAAATTCATGACGTCACGAAGAGCTGGTGCAGGAGTTAACCATATGTGACATAGACCCCCATGTTTAGTTCTTTTTCCCTCTTTTGTGATTTACAAATACTCTTCTCACAATAAGAGTGGCTTTTTTGTAGGAGTGTATGATTATTCGAGAAGTTTGAATACTATCAAATATATTTAATATTCGAAGTCGATTCGAAAAATAGATATTGGAAAATGTTCCAATATTCGGTTGGATGCGAATATTCAAATCAAATCGCATATATTGCTGGCCGTGTGGGAGCAAACACGGTTCTTGGCATTTGTTTCTATCTAATCTAAGAATATTGAGGCGACATTGTGCTGAATGTTGCGATAATTTCTTGTTGGCGAAATTTGGCCTGTAAAGCACACTTAGCCACTAAACGCGTAACCTTTGCGGGAAAGCAAGCCTCTCAATAGCAAGGGGCACGGGCTTGCGGGCAGCAAGGATGCACTTTTTTTGCAGCGCCACCACCAATTCTAAGCTTATTGCTTGACAGCAAGTGCGATGTGTGAAGACTGGCACAGGGTCAAATGCCTCCGAGTTTACGGGCATTTGATGCGGTATAAGGCACAGGCTGGCGAGGACAGCTAGTGGGAATTACAGAATTATCCCAGTTAGCATGAGCCAAATACACAATGCGTTATAACAGCTTACTAGTCTAGTTTTGTAACATTGGCAATGTAATTGCAACGTTACAACATAACAAATTAGCTCAACTTGATAATAAGTGCATGTGCATATCATTATTCGTTTCTATATTTGAAAATTTTGATATTTGCACACCCCTACTTTTTTTGGTATTGTAGAAGGGTGGTTAACTAACACAGCTGAAGCTAATTTTTGTCTGTCGATCAATGGCCCTGATCTTAAGGTATTAGATTCCTTATCGTCCTCACTACCGGATCACTTTCAATACGCATTGAAAGCTCCATGAATGAGTAGTGAACAGCAAGGTGACTGATGTTCCAAAGGGAGATGTTCCATTTGTGCACAGCGCTTTCTGGCGTGAACTCGCAGCAGCGTCTGTAGTGGTTAATGAAGGCCACCGAACTGTCCACAAGGAGCTGATTGTATCCTGTGCAGTGCTGGTTGACCCTATGAACACCTGCTTCACAAACCGACCTGGAGCGAGCAATGTGCTTCGTGAAGTCCGCCTGATACAGGTCCACGGAGTGGTAGGTGAACAGTCTTGTTTGAAGGGGCAGGTCCTCCAGCCTGGAATATTGCAAGTTCAGAGGGTATTCGGAGCAATAGTACCTGCTTCTGACGACTAAGCTTGTGACGGAACCGTTGCCTTCACGTTCCAACTCCTGGACCATGGCCGGGATGATGGAATGCCGTAGCGGAACCATCAGCTCGTCAATGTCTACGTGGATGTAGTACTCCGTTCTGGACATGGACCGGAAGATGCAGTCGTAGAGACCCGGCATCTGGCCGTGTGCGTGGACGTCAGCAGTGTCAGCAATGAGCTTGAACGGGACGAGGGTCACATCGACTCCTGCGGACTGCAGCCTTGCCAGGAGGAGCTTAGTGTCCGACGACATCTGCAGGTCGTAGAAGTAGAACGTGCTCACTCCCACGAGTCTGTAGTGCGAGATGAACTCGACAATCTTCCAGAGGCTAATGGAGGATCCGTAGGACGGCCTGACGCACACGGCACAACACTTCCTTTCGACCCTCTCTGGCGGCCGATGCAGCTGGAGCCATCGCAAAGAACTCATGAGAGAACCTCGAACGGCGACTGCCACTCGAATGTCTTCATCGGCGAGAGTCGTTTCGTTCAGCGGCGGGCACAGGATCAGGGCATTCTTGAAGCTCGGATTAAGCCAGGTCCAGACTAGTTGGATACGGGCTTGACGTCGTATTGTACTGTTGGATGTCCGAATGATGCATACCAGAGGCGGGTGTTGAATGGGAGGGCCGTTTACTTTCGGCTCGTGGCTTCGCACGAGGCTCGTGATGTGGATCGCGCGCTCTTTTGTGGTGACAAGGAACGCAGAGAAGATGTGGATGTTGTCTGTTACAGCGTGCCATGACTCCCGCTCCGTCCTAGGAGGTCCTTGAGCAGAAAGGCGCAGTGCTTTCGCAAGCTTTTCATCCCAAAGGCGGAAGTGGTGCTCCGATTGAACTTCATTCGTGCTTGGACAGGTTGTCCCTGCGAGCAATAAGGCAACTTCCAGTGAGTAAGCGAGCTAGTATTGGCAGATATGTGTGTTGCATCTCGCTATAGATAACCGAAGCATAGTGGAGCTTTTACATTACATTGGAGTTGTGTGAAGAAACTGTGCTGCAGCATTGCCCAGCTGATGGCAGGACTGGTCATGGCTCGAATGGAGATGAAGTGCTACCTGCACAACCTGGGCCTTGTCTCTTGCACATGGTTTGATCACAAGAACTATGTCTGCATTTTTCATGTCATAAGGCAAGCAAACTGTGCTTGTGTGCGCTCATTGCAAAAGTGACTAGACTTTCATTAGCTTGGCAAACTGCTTCGCTACTATGCTGCTGTTGCACGTTGTCGCAGGTTGCTATAACCTAGATCTACATTGGAGTTGTGTGTAGAAACTCTGCTGCAGCGTCTGGGACTTTTGTGTTCGGTAATTAATCCGCGTGATTTTCTTATTTATTAGTATAGCCGACAGCTCTAGCTACGGCTGTGTTTATCCTCGTTACAGTAGAGAGAGGCAAGCGCTATGTTATTGCCCGAAATAGATTTGACAGATGGCCACTGTCACGAGAAGATAACTGGACATCAGTCGCAATTTTCCGACGTCTTTGCTAGAAGCAGGAGTCCTCTACGGTAATTTCTTCCTGCCGTGTCTTTTTTCCTACACATCTGTTGCCCTTTTTGCTTGCTGGACAGGTATATATCTAGAGTAAAGCGCGAGTAAAAACGTTTCCGTATCTAGCGACAAAATAGCTAAAATGGCAACACGCCATGGACTCGCGTGGGTGCCTTAATTATTCTCGATCTATCACTGTTGGGGACTTTACTTTCGGGCGCGCTCATTGGCCACGCCACTGGAACTGGATGTGATGAAAGGAATCACACACCACCCATCGCCATTCACTAACGTTCAACTGGCCACGTGCTGGGCGCTACGGTAATGTAACGCACGAGTGAAAGTATCTGCTAAAGTGATCGATTGATAATACATGGTCCCAGAATAAGCTCTCCACGTACAATTCAGGTCCGGGGCCGAGTTGGTGGCCGGTGAAACTGTACGAGCAAGGGATTCAGTCGGCCAAACCGAGCTTGTCGCCGTCAGCCACGTGGCACAGATGTTTCTGCATCTTAGGAATAGCAGGACACCAGTGCAGCTGAGGAGCAGTACCGTGAGGGCCAGCAACCTTGACGATCTCCGCACCGCCATCAGCAACCGTAGCAGGCGTCGTAATGCGTTGCGGAGTAATCGACCTCTGAACATAACCCCACGAGGGCTCCGTGGTCGTCGCGCATGCGCGAGCTGAAATAAGGTAAGGAAGACAGTTCTTTTACCAGATGTGACGTCGTTAAGGTTTTTACTGCTGCTAATAAAAACACTGCCCCTGAACTCAGACGACTCAATGTCGTGCCGGTTGTAAGCTGCGTTCGTTACTGCGCTTCCCAACTACCGAAGTGCGCGAAGTTCATAACAAGCGCCAGCTAGTTTCAACCATGTAGGGCAAAAAAAAACGAAAAGAAAAAAATAAGGAGGGAGCGTCAGGCAGTTCGCCTTTGCAAGATGACATTCTCTAACCTATCTTTCTATCTCTCTCCGCTTTCCCTCGCCCAATGAGCACATGACGCGCTGAATCCTGGGAACAGCACGGTGCACATTGTTTTCGCATTAGTCACCACGTTGTTTTGTTCATATCCACTGTGGCGGCGCAGTCAGCTAAGGCGTTGCGCTGCTGAGCACGAGGTCGCAGGATCAATACCCGGCCGCGGCGTCCGCATTTCGATGGAGTGGAAATGCAAAAACGCCCGTGTGCTTGCGTTGTAGTGCACGTTAAAGAACCCCAAGTGGTCAAAATTAATCCGGAGCTCTCCACTACGGCGTGCCTCATAATCAGAACTGGTTTTGGCACGTAAAACCCCAGAAGGAAGAATGTTTTGTTCGTGGTGGGTTTTAATGTTGAAGTGAATACTGAGATTTTACGTGCCAAAACCACGATTTGATTATGATGCCTGCTGTAGTTAGGGGACTCCGGACTAATGTGGGCCACCTGGGGATGTTTAGTGTGCCCCCAATACACTGGGCAGGGGCGTTATTGCATTTCGCCCCCATCGAAATGCTGCCGCCGCGGCCGAAATTTAAGCCCGCGATGAATGGATGGATGCTATGAGCGTCCCCATTGAAATGGGGTGGTGGGTTGCGCCACCAAGCGCAACTAATGCAACTATTTTGCCTAATGTCCTACCTTTATTTTTGAGAAACACACAATACAAAGAATTCCAGGCATCAACCTTTTTGAACCATTACTGGGAACTCTGTTTCGGTACGTCTCCGTTGTTTGTGGTCTCCCTACTTTTCTGCCACCAAACCTCCAACTGCCTCTTACTAATTTCTACAGCTACTTTGCCCATGCTATCCCTGAACCCAAAGACTTCAAGGAGGTCAGAGGAGCCTAGACTTGTAGCTGGGTAGATTTCTTCACATTCCAATAAAACATGTTCCATCGTTTCTCTAGCTTTACCACAGCAAGCACACGCGGCTTCGTCCTTGGTGTACTACCCTTTATAACTGCGCATTCTAAGGCATCCTGATCTGACTTCGAAAAGTAAGGAGCTTCCCTTTGAGTTTTCACAAATTGTTTCTTTCCTGATTTCCTTTTTTCCTTTGAGGTAGTTGGCCATAGCAGGTTTCTTTTCCATTGCTGCCACCCATAACCTTGTCTCAGCCTCTCTCACTTGGTGTTTACGTTCTTTGTTGCCGTGTTGCTGGCCATACCGGTCACATATTTGCTGGTAAGCTTCCTAGTTCTTTTCCTCTACTGTGAGTCAATGTTTTGCCTGTACAGATACCTGAATACTCTTGCACCCCATCTACTTTCTTCCATTTTCCTCAGTCATTCTTCAAAATCAATTTTACTCTGAGCCTCCCTTGCTTCAAAATTTGTCCAGCCCATATCACCCTGCACATCTTCATTAGTAGTCTTCCTGTGGGCGCCAACCTCCCACTGACCTTTGGCTGCCATTGAGTCCTGATTGTACTCCTGACTTCAAGCGAACAACCGCATTTCCAAATGTAAGCCCTGGAACCATTACACCTTTCCACATACCCCGGAGCACCTCGTACCTATTGTATCCCCATAGCGCCCTGTGTTTCATTATGGCCGCATTTCTCTTCCCGTTTGCTGTTGTTGTTTTCGCCTGTGTCTCCAGATATCTATCGCCTTCGTTTATCCATATACCAAGGTATTTGTATTCTTTTCCCGAGGTATTTCCTGGCCCTGAATCAACACTGTCTGTTCACTGTTTCCATTGAATACCATAAAACCTGTTTTTTTAATGCTAAATTTTAATCCTAACTTCTCACATTCTTCTCCACAGATATCAGCCAGACGTTGCATATCACTTTGCTTGTTAGCAAGCAACACAATGTCGTCCGCATAAAATAAACCTGGCAGCTGCTGCCCAACTATTGTGCCGGCTTTTTTGTATGAGAGGTTAAACCCGATATTGATTCCTTCTAGCGCTCTTTCCATCCCTACCACGTACATCATAAACAGCAGCGGAGATAAAGGGCAACCCTGTCTCAGACCCTTGTTGATATCAACTTTATCCTCGCCCGTCATCCCTTCCCATTCAACGCAAACAGTATTTTCTCGGTAAATCTCCTTCAACAGCTGTCTACAGTCGTTGCCTATACCTTCCCCTTCTAGAATATTCCACAAAATGCTGTGATCTACGTTGTCATACGCTCCGGTAATGTCTAGAAAAGTCACATATAGCGGTCTCCTTTCTTTTCTGGATAATTCAATACACTGAGTAAGGACAAATAAGTTATCATCGAGCCGCCTACCGATTCTGAAACCATTCTGAAGTTCTCCCAATATGCCATTATTCTCTGCCCATGCTTGCAGCTTCAATTTAATCGCCTGCATTGCTAACCTGTATATTACCGATGTAATGGCCAGCGGTCGATAAGAGTGAATTTTATCTTTTTTCCCTTACCTTTATAAATTAATTTCATCCTACTTTGTCTCCAACTGTCTGGTATTCGCCTATGTTGTAAGCATTTTGCTACTGCTTTCAACACAGCTTCCTTACTTTTTGGTCCTAGCTCATTAATCAGTTTAACGGGAACCTCGTCTAAACCTGTGGCTGTACGTTTAGGAATTTTCTCTTCAGCTTTCTTCCAGTTGAAATTACTCAGCACCAACTCCTTTTCCGTCTGGTTTTCGTTCATTCTGTTTGTTTCCCCAGAAACCACCTCGCCATTGCCCTGAAATGATTCGGCTGTTATTTTTCGAACACACTTTAATGCCGCGTCCCCTTCCAGTTTATTTACATCTTCGTCAAGGATATGTTGCTGTACTGTTCCCAACTTCCTGCCTAATACGTTAATGTGGTTCCAAAATATTCTAGGTGCGGCCTTCTTTTTCTCACGTATTTCTGACAACCTCGCGCGACCTCGTGCTTAGCAGCGCCACGACGGCGGGTATAGGTGGGTTTTAGTACCGCTGGCCGGCGGAGTGGCGCCGCCGTTTTCTGTCAATCGATCGTAACCCGACCCGTGCCGCCCGCTTCCTTCTCGTCGCATTGAGATTTCTGCTTTTGTACTTCGGAACATGTTAACATTTTCGCCGTCATGTACCACCGCAAAACCATACCAATGACCGACTGCGCTTTATTGCCTTTACTGCGCTTTGAAACACAATGCCTTGCGCCCGGCAAGGGCCCCCCGAGCGTATCCCCTAAACATTTCCCATGTGTCTTGAACGTTTGAGCGCGTAATGAACACAAAAACGAATTATACAGTACCGTGATCCCCTTGGCTTGTTCAGGCGTCTCCCATTCCGAAACAGCGCGGCTGATCCCGACGAGCGCACGTGCGGTTATTGGGAACACGGAAATGTAGTACGCAACGGAAACACTTGCTCCGGATAGTTCGAACGGCACAGCTGGCAAAAGACTGACGACGAGCCCAGAGCAGCCGCGTGTGGTGCACTATAGAAACGACCGCTTGCCATCACGCGAACGGTCACGTTGCGTGGGTGCTTTTCCCATGAACCGGTGTCACGTGGCGCTACCTCTTTTTTTCCTTCATGCACCTGACGGACGTTTTCTCATATAACTCGGCTACGAGCATGCGCAGCGCTATACCCTTACTCCCAGCTGTAGCCGATGGTATTGTATACGGCTTTTGAGCGGTGGGATCCGTTGTAATCAAGCACTAAAGCTGTGGTACTGAGCAATGAAATTTCACCTGTTTATGAATGAGCGGATGACGTTTGTCAACAAGAATATCTGAGGCAACTTCGACCGCTTGCAATGACGTGAGGCGTTTGAGCAGATAGGCTCAATGGCTCGGTGTTGTCGACAAGCCGCATACCAGACAGTTGTTCTGTCGTCGGTCATGCATACATACCAACTCTCCTGAATTGTTCGTAAAGTTTACGAATGGGGGTCGGTGTACGATATTGCGAATGTCTCATTGAGTTTTATCAAAAATAAATTGTCCTCGTGAATTTCTTCTAAAGGTTCTGAAAGAGGAGGCAACGCTGCAAGATCGCAAAGAAATGCAGGCGGGAAATGTGATGGTGCGTGCGTTGCTCTCTTTGGCAGTGCAGGCGGAATATAAAACGAATGTTCACTCAGAAGAGTTCCTTTAGCTGTCTAAATCGACAACATCAGTATCGCCGAAAAAGTAATCGCGATCTGAGAACAATGTGCTGACTGGCAGTATTTGCTGTTTTGAATTTGCTGCTGCTTGTGTGCTGCATGTCTAAAGGTAAATTATCTCATTAACAAAGTGCGTATGTATCCCACCTAATGTGCGTGCTCCTGGCAAATATATATATATATATATATATATATATATATATATATATATATATATATATATATATATATATATATATATATATATATATATCCAGATTCATCCAACGCACATGTTAGAATATTTATGCGGAGCGAAGCTTTCGTGAAGCGGTTAATTAAATGCTGTAACACTTCATGCGTATATATCTAGATTGTCATATTGCGCAACGTGTAAACCCATGCAATTTTTATGCACCACTCGGCTCACAACTTTGATGTCATTCAGTTGTTTATGTTTATGCGCTACACCGTTCGCAGGGCTATGTCGAAATGCAGACAGCAGTTGATGCGAATGCAAGTTGGGAAGCCGACGCAGTGATGTCACCCATATTGATCCTAATTCGCGGAGCAGTTTGTTCTATACAAACGAGATGGCGCTTCCGGCGGCGCGGCACACGTGGCCTCAGCGACAGCGCACGAATACGAAATCGTTACCGCTTCTACCTTGCTTCTGTGCGATAAACTGTCGGAAATGTTACTCAGTTTTCGCCCCCCCCCCCCTCCCCACAATTTTGATCTTTACCGCAAATAATTACTGGCAAATAGGTGCTTCAGTTTCCTCAACTAATCAAGGCCTTCAGCAAGTACCCCCCCCCCCCCCCTGAAAGAAATTCTTGGCTAAGGACCTGCGATTGAACATAGCTTTACCAGCTCCAAAAACGCTTTTGCATGTTCAATGAAGACGTGGCCAAAGCTTGCTGTCGTCCACCCTGTAACTGTCCACGATATCTCCCGAAACAGTCGTTCACTAAGCCGCACCGGCGTCATACACATCCATTGTAAACACGGGGGCAGTTGAGGCAAGCAATCGACGCGACACCACGTGATCAAACATGGCAGCGCCCACGGGATCGCCGTGAAAAGGGTCAGTAGGGTGCCTCGAGCGCTCCCTCCCCCCAACAGCGGAAGATGAGTGCATTGAGGCACCCTAGTGACGAGGACGTAGTCGATGTTTGATGCCTTTCAAGGAAACATCGGGGAGGATAAATGTATGCGGAGAGAAGGACGATTTAAAAGACAGTAAGGTTGATTGGCCAGTTTCAATCCAGCTTTTTACAGCGAAGCTGTCTATGGCGAGGGTTCCGTGCATTTTTCGTGTCCGTCAACAGATCTGCGTGTGCAAAAACTCAGCTCCCGAAATTGATGCAAGATCGCTTCATTCTAAGCCAAACCTTATACGTATCGATCGTCACTTGGACGTGCATTTTGATTAAATTAGTTATCAATAGCCACCATTTTCAATGTCAGTAGACTCTCTAGTAGAAAATAAGCGTTTCTCAAAGATTTGCGGTTGTGCGGCCCGCGTCGGCCATGTCTACGGTCGCACCACCCTCTCTTATCGTCGTTCCAAGCTCGTGCGTGCCTAGTTCCCTTCCGCTTTCCCGGGACGGCGGAATCGCCTCGCGTTGTCGGCACGGAGGAAGGAAAGCAAGCTGCCGTTCGCCATTTTGAATTTCACTTCTCTGCTCTCGTCGCAGTGGGGAGGCCGCGTAAAGTGCGCACTGCCGAGGAGCAGTGCGCCTACACGAATAGCGACGGCGAGAACAAACATGCGAGAATGCAATCGGCGGCGGCGCGGGCAGCAAACACCGATGAAGATCCTTCCCGAGAAGCCAGCCGCAAGCGGCTCGCCGTGGAAGACGACGCAAGTCGTGTGCTCTCCGTCGTGTGCCAAAGAGCTTCGCTGGTCATCGACCTTCACAGAGTGGAATGGCTCATGATTTTTATTTAGCCTAACGGAAACCGGCGCGGGCTCACGGACTCGCTCTTGCGCGCGTGTTCGATTCGGTAAGACAGCAGCTCGAAGCAAAATTGAAAAAAAAAGCTGCCAGCCCTTCCACTGGGGTGGAGATGGATGACCAGCGAAGCTGTACTATGGTGGGAATTATGTATTTCGAATTATGACTATTAAGATGTGATGGTGTAATTGGTTATTTGAACTATTAGAGAATGAGAAATATATGTGATCCGGTGGTTTTCATTTATTTAGGGACCACAGGGACTATGGCCTTATGGTCGCTACGGTACACCGCCATAGGGTGTACGGCAAAGGTTGGCACGTTCTTCATAAACACCTCACCAACGCCGCGCGCGTTCGGTGCGAACGTGGGCATAACGCCGCCGCCGTCGACAACAGTTCTGCGCGTTGTTTGTGTGACCGCATACAAGCGCTGTCAAAACGCTGGCGTGAGCAAGCGCGCCAGCAGCAGTGAGCGAAGGTTCATGCGGTCTATCGCTTCAACGGAAACTGAGCGGCGAAAGCACAGCGCATACAAAGGTAGGAGCCGTGTTGCAGATCGCTTTCAAGATAAGGTGCGCGCCACCGCCCGGCGCCGCGGAAAGTACAAGTTGCTCGCAGAGCAGAAGCCGCAACCCCTCCCTCCCGCGCTGCCTTCCCGCTGTCCTCCTTTCGCGTGGGAGATTGAGTCGCCAGTTCCCTTGCGCCCGGTCGCAAGATACGCATTTGTTGCCGCATCTAAACGTCGCCTCCCCTCCCTCCCGTCCCCCCACGGCCTTTCGCGCGACGGAAGTGGCGTGCGTTCGCTCCCCGTGACAGCGCGCGTCCCTCGCGCGCTTTCAGTCGCACATACAGCATACGGCCAATGAGAGGTTTTTTAACACGAAAGTGTTTTATGCCGGGGTCCACCAAGACTTCACTGACGTATTTCCGTCACGGAAATACGTCACACGAACATACACGAACATAATACAAAGAAAGAAACCAGAAGAAAAAGTTCCACAAACATGCAAAATTTGGAAATCGAACCCACGACCTCTCGGTCCGCGACGATAGATCGCCGAGCGTTTAACCCATTGCGCCACAAACGCATTTGCAGAGAGCTACACAGACGCGCCTTATATATCTAACACTCCTCCGCGTACCCGCGCTCTTGCTCGCGGTGCCGCCGCCTACGAGCAGAAAAGAGAAGTACTGCATTATGACACTAACGCGCACCGACAGTGAACGCTTCGGTGGTCTCAGCACTACGACGCCTCGATGCCAGCATTCGAAGGGACGCTGGCATCAAGAAGCAATACCAACGCCACCAAGGTGGCGTTCACCGTACTCAGCACAGCGGAGCGTTGCCTCCGCAATTAGCTCTGAAAATGTTTCTGAAGTTGATCGCGGAGGCTGCAATTACGACGCGCTGTACGCGCTGATTTGACTCGGTGACGATTCAGTTACGTGCTTTGTCTTGCGCGTTGTATTAGTGTATCAGTTACGTGCTTCGTCTTTCGCGTTGTGCTAGCGTGTGCAGCGTAGTGCAGCTTCCATATGCACGACGGTTGCTCATGGTCATCGACGTTGGTAGTCGTGATGGAGGAGACGTGCCACCAGGCGTCAGCGTGGGTGCATCAACGCCTAAGGGCGCTTTAGCCACAAAACACCAATAGACATTATATATCAATGTGCAATAAACATTACACTACTTCTGTGAAGACACGTTTCACTTTCGTGTTCTATACCGATTCCTATATAAGAGGGATCAACCACATTTTTTTTTCTACATCCGGGCGCGACCATCGAAGACTGAGTGCTTAACAGCTTCCCTGTATAAAAAACTGGTTTGTAAACTGCAGTATATAGTGCATGGTGTGGCTCCAGTTCGAGGTCGATATTCTAAATGCATCGCAGACAACAGCAACAAAGCAGACAGTGTCTGCGCTGACTACATACTTGCTGTTACCTGCTGTGTTCCTACATTCTGTGAAATCAACGGCTCAGTGACCGCAATGACATCTACGAGATATCCTTTGGGCGTCCGCTGCAGGAATAAAGATATTGCTGGGATATACTGAATACGTCTAGCGGATGTCACTCGCATCATCATTCGGCCGCGCTTTCCACATCGTGCGGACGTCCCGGACATGTGTGCAAGGGACATCATGGGGACATGCTGGGCACATTGCACGCACATGTATGGTGACTATTTGCACAGTGATTGCAGTAATAAATAATAAGATTTCTCAGCAGACGCTGTGTGACAGATGCAACCTCTTAGTTTAATTGTCTAATAGATGCGTCGTCTGATACAAATGTAGGTACATCTCGTGCGTATATACGTGCACACACATGAGCGCGGAAGTGCAGTGTGCTCTTTTTTTCATAGGCTCTCCGCCATGCACGATTGGCCTATCTAACGAACAGAAGTTTTCAAAGTGAATTGCATCACAAAATACGCAAACTAATATGTTCACACAAGCTGCGTAGTTGTTAGCTTCGGATTCTAATTCGAACATATAAGAAGAGGTAATTCTCTCATGAGGAAACTCATAGACCAACCCTGAAGGATAGCAGCTATTTACGCATGGACTAATGGTCGAAATGCAATGTTCTCGAGATGTCCTTAGGCACATTCAAAATTGGACGTCCAATGGTTGTTTTGTTCGTTGCCGAAGCGCTACGTGAATACTATGACGTGATTGGTAGGACGCGTACAGAATGTGGAGCAGATTAGCAAATGCGTATGCTTACTTTTGAAAGTGGCCATAAGCTACAGCACCAGTTGAGGGGATTGGTGTACCCTCTCACAACGTACAGTTAGCATGACACAACTCAATAGCGCGTGGAAGAGCTGCTAACATTTTTTAAAGCTTAGTAATTCAGGTTTCGCTATGTCACTGCCACAAATAAAACCTTCGAACGCAACTATACATGACAGCAGCAGCAGCGAGAAAGAAATAAGACTAAGTGCACTTACTGTGTTTGGCCACTGCTGCTCACAATAGAATTAACTGCCCGTGACCTCCTCTATAGCCCAGTTATCTCAACAGGGCGGATAAGAAGACATATTCAAAACACACATTACGGGATGGCATTTGCCGGCTCTAATAACAGATTCTGTGCATTTGTTAGCGCTATAGGGGGTTGCCGCCGTTCTGTTTACGTAAGACTAAATTCACTGGTGGTAGTAAGTACGGCATTACAACTTATCAGAGGCACGGATTAGTTATCCTGCGATCTCTAGTGAGGCTTTAACGAGTTGTAGGGGTTAACGTCTCGAAACTGCGCAGTGCGTTATGGGGGACGCTGTAGGGTGAGCTCCGAATTAATTCTGCCCACCTGGGGTTCCTGAATGCGTAGCCAAAGCATGGTACACGGGCATTTCTGCATTCCACTCCTATCGCAATGTAGCCACTAGGGCCGCGGAAATTGAACCCATGACATCGTGCAGAGCAGAGCAACGCCGTAGTCACTGAGCGAGCCTTTCCCCTACGGCTTCCGTTTCGCGCTCGCTGAAATTTAAATTGCGATTTTTAAGTCGAGGTCACAGTAAATGCATCGATCTATCACCACCGCACGAACGCAAAACCTGTTTTTTTTTTTTTTATACAAGTGTGCAACAAAAAATTTCTGGCTCTCCCGTAATCGCGAGTAGCATGAAATGGCTACCAGCAAAGCAGATTGGTGCCACGACGCAGGCCTCAAAGTTTACTGAGCCGAAATGAACCTGTTTTGAACTGAACCTCGATGCAAGTCTCGTCTTGGCCAAACAACCATCCGCTGCCGCCCGGTCACGCATGCCGCCCGGTCACGATTGACCGTCTTGCTTTTTACGTTATCTTGCGTTATTTTTTTTCAAGCGAAGCTTGTATTGGCTCACAAGTTTCGGTGGCGTTGTAGTCACGCGAAAACTAACGTGTTGCGCATACCCGCATTGGACATGCGGGTATGAGTCAGTGATATGCGGCTATGAGCCAGGGACAAAAAAGAACGACAAAAAGAAAGGAAGAAGGAAAGAAAGGAAGAAATAAAAAAGCAGGTGTGGGGAAAGCTGCACTGGCGTCAGATCACGTGACGCGCGCGACCAATCAGTGTCGTTTTGTAAGTCGCGGGGAGGGAAAGGGAAGGAAAGGGGGTTGGCGCGCGCTCCGCCAGGCTTCCCCGCCTCAGATCAATTTTGGCGCCCGGATGGGAAAGCCACGCGTGGTGCGTCACTGAGGAGCAGGCTGCGTTTGAGCAACGGCGTCACGAACTCACTCGGGAAAGGGCTCGTCGTCGACGTGCCATTTCTAACGTGAGGGCCTCCGAAGCCCAGACGAAACGTCATCGAAGAGCCGCGGACCCCGAGTGGAGGGAGCGCGATGTTGAAGCCAAACAGCGAAGAGCCGCCGACCCTGAGTTGCGGGAACTCGATGTTGAGGCCAAACGTCCACGTCGTCTAGCCTTCCAGGAGCCCAACAAAGGTGTTGCACGCATCGGCAAGCTAGCGCCAACTTCCCCGGTGTGACGGCCAGGTTTCAACGCGAGTTTCTCAACGGGAACTTCGGAGCCAGCTGCAGTGCGTGTGACCGGTTGTGATTCGAGCACAACATGGTACTCATCAGTGCAATTCATTCCGAGGAACAACGAAGAAACACACGACAAGCTTCGCTTACCCCATTTCCTCGACAGGGGAGGGGCTGCAGATTTTTTTTCTCTCTGCCACTTTCAAAGGAGTAGCAGTCACAAATGTAAAGTTACTTGGATCTTCTTCGTTCATTGTAACTTCAATGATAGCAAAGTATATAGCCAGAGCGGAACACAAAGAACAATTGAAAAACCTTGAAACACGTACTAAAATAAGCTCTGACATGACTACCGCACTGAAGCGCACAGGTGCGACACACAGGCGCAGCCTGTGCGACAAACAGGAAATGAAAAAAAAAAAAGAAACAGTGGAGAACCCGTTCGGCTTCTCAGTTTTCAAAACAGCAAATTTACTTCCGTCGTTGTTATTCACATAACCTTGGTAACCTAAACAGCACTTCCAGCACGCCATCCTTTGCTGTCTTGTTTTTTTCTTTCATGATATTTATTACACCGAACGTATGACCCTTGGCCAGAAGCAGGAACAGAAAAGCGAGCTAGTCGCAGGGTTCACTAACTGTAGAATGACAGAAACACACGCGAATACTGCACATCCTTGACACATGCTGCTGCTGCTGCTGATGATGATCATGGCAGGTCAGGTAAAGCGTAAAGGAGGTAACCGGTGGTCTGTTAAAATAGCATAATGGGTGTCAAGGGGAGGTAGCGCAGATCAGGAGCGCAGATAATTATATGGTATTTTCCGTGATTCATAAACTTGCAGGAAGATGCTGGAATCGGCTGACATGGTAAACGGATCATTCTAGGTCGCTAGGAGAAGCATTTGCCCTGCAGTCGACATAAAATGTGAAAAGAAGGATGGAATTGTATCGGCTGACAGTCTACAGATAGTTATTATAGATCGCTGGGAGAAGCCTTTGTCCTGCAGTGGACATAAAATATGATTTATTTATTTATTTATTTATTTATTTATTTATTTATTTATTTATTTATTTATTTATTTATTTATTTATTTATTTAGTATACTGCCAGCCTTGTTATAGGCCTTAGGTAGAAGCGCGTATTTGGAACAAGCACAAACAATAAGCAAGATACCAGACACTCAATATTGTGTTGCTGCAAAACTGCAGAAGGCACAGATAGAAGAATTTCCGTCCTAAAGGGACGGACAATCAATTTTTAAGGACCTAGTTTTTTGTGGCGCAACGTAAAGCTCACCCTCAGTAGTGTCACCTCTGCAGCGGTTACTTCCAAAAGCGCGTGGATATTTTGTAAGCAGAATTTTTCGATCTGAGCTGTCTTTAAATAAGAAAGATTCCCTCCTCCAGCGACGCAGATAGGTGAGATCTCCCGAACTCCTCGGCCGTATCATGTTTCGTATTCCGCGCAAGATCACCAGAGAACATAGACCTTTCTATGTTCCTGCCTGCCATCACGAGCACTCGACTACCCACAGCATACAGAGTCTCTATAACGCTTACTTTCGTGATCTTGATATCTTTCTTAACTCGTTGTTATCGTTCTTTTCCGAGCTTTGCTTTGTTGTGTTACAATTTCATGCATTGTTCGAGTCTGCCCTTCTCCTCCTTTTTCTTTTGTATTTACTTTGCGCTTTGCAGTAGGTGCATGCTGTCTTCTTTTCTGAATTTTTCTTTTCATTCATTTATTTATTTAATTTAATTTATTTACAAATACCTCACAGGCCTACGAAGAGGCATAGGGTGAGGGGGGGGGGCGTATGTTACAATAAACACAATCGATAAATACAAAAGATATCGATGCTACAAGGAACACAAGAAATTTGCATATAACAAAAACCAGACATTTCGTCAAAAAAAGAAGAAAAAGAAGTGAACAGATAAGCATTGCAAAAAAAAAAACAGCAAGAAGTGAAAAAAAAGTTACGTTATACATTACATAGTTACAAAGGACTTTATACATTGCATAATATTGAAAAAGCGAAAAAAAGTGAATGAAAAATAAAAAAATAACACAGGCATAACGCGTGACAATGCATTGAAAACGTAATCGATTTGATAAAACTATGATCAGTGTGAAGAAAAATGTTTCGTCAAATTACAGCAAAACGCGTCACGATTTGTGAGCGACGCAATGCTATCTGGAAGGCTGTTCCAGAGACGGATAGCGCTAGGCAGTGGTGAAAAGTTAAATGCTTGCGTCATGCCATATACACGGGCATAGCTGAAATTATTGTGTAATCTCCGCGATGTGAAGACGAGGTGTTTCAAGCATGGTAGGGATATTCCGTAAGAGTGAATGAATTTATGGAATAATGACAGCAATGCAATATCACGGCGAGTACTCAACGACTGCAATGATATTTCGGCTTTGATCTGCGTTATGCTAGACTGGGAACTGTAATTATGAGTAATGAAACGGCTTGGCCCTATTCTGAATTATTTCCAATGCGTCAATTAGGTATTTCTGATGTGGTGACCAAGTGGGAGATGCGTACTCAAGCTGGGGTCGCACGAATGTCAAATAAGCCAGTTTACGCAAGGCAGATGGAATACTACGCAAGTTCCGGCGCAAGAACATGTAATGGGGCAAGAACAGGGCAATATCATGTAATGATATTGCCCTGCAGTGTTCGTGGTTTTGGTTTTTAATGTATGCGCGCGCCAGCACTCAGACAGGGTTGTTCCTGAGCGCGTTAAATAAACATGGTTGATTAATTGATTGGACATGTATTTGGACATGTATCGTGCTTTTCTGTGCATACACGCATTATCAACAACCTAGTCACGCTTCGCGTCCAACGTTATGTTGGACCTATGTGTTTTCTTCTTCTCACTGGTGTCGGTATTGTACCGCCTGCCATATGCGCTAACAACGAATACTTAGCCTTCTTGAAATTTTCAACTCGTGATTCGGGTCCGCTGCGACTACTTGGCCTGGATAAGCGAATTCCTTCCTGCACAGCTTCAACACGCTGACTACCAATTCTTGCCAAGGCATATTACGAGGTGCTTCCCAAAAGTTCCGGGAATTCAGTCCTAAAAAATATCTGTTCACCATAACGCCTAGTCAGCACTGTCTCATTCAAAGTAGTCCCCTGGAGCATGTGTACACCGATCCCAACGTGCCACGATTCCTTGCATTTGTGGAAATCTCCAGGCTACAGTGTGTTGAGGCCCGCCTGTGATTCCGACTGGATCTCTTCAACAGTGTGAAAGCGACGTCCTTTCAGCCTCAACTTCAACTTTGGGAACAAGAAAAAGTCACAAGGAGCAAGACCAGGTGAATAGGGTGGGTGCGGAAGTACTGTAATTTGTTTTGAAGTCTGGAACTGTCGAACAACGAGTGATGTGCGAGCGGGCGCGTTGTCGTGATGAAGAAGCCAGTTGTTGTTCTTCCACTTCTCCGGACGATTGTGACGAACGCTCTCTCTTAAGTGCCTCAAAACGTCACAGTAAAGCTCGCTATTCACGGTTTGTCCAGGACGTACGAAATCCTGGTGCACAGGTGCACAATTCCATGTAGGTAAAAAAAAAAAAAGCAGATCAGCATGGACTTCACATTGCCCCGAACTTGACGCACCTTTTTCGGCCGCGGGGAATTTGGCGACTTCCATTGCGACGACTGCTGTTTTGTTTCGGGATCGTAGCCATAAACCCATGTCTCATCCCAGGTTATTACACTGGCGAAGAATGTGAGATCGTCTCTGACTTGTTGCTTCAGTTCCATACAGACAGAAACACGATGTTCGTCACGCAGCAGTCTTGGCACGAATTTTGCAGAAATGCGCTTCATGTTAAAAACACCCGACAAAATTCGCTGAACTGTGCCGTATGATTGTCCTGCAATGTCGCAGGCATCCTTTATAGTCAGCCTGCGATTTCCAAGAATAGCGTTACGAACTTCCGCTATAGTTTCCAGGATTGTGCTCGTTGACGGGCGTCCAGAACGTTCATCGTCGTCAACACACATTCGACCCTCTTTGAAGAGTTTATGCCATAAAAACATCCTACTTTGGCTCATGGCATCGACTCCAAAAGCGTTCTCTAGCATACGATGAGTTTCTGCCGCAGTTTTGCCACGTTTAAAACAAAACTTGATGCAAATTCTTTGCCCCTTGAAGTCTGCCATATTGGTTGCTAAGAAATGCGCCAAATCAGTGAAGCATTGCGTTGCAAAACAACACTTCTTAAAACAATACTTCTTAGATGCAAGTCCTTCAGCACACTGATCCGCAAGGTATACTGCTAGCTATAGCTAGCATCGGAAATATGTACCACACTCAGTTTGCCCGCGCTTTTCAATGTCCTGGAACATTTGGGTAGTACCTCGTATATAGCGAACATGACCATATGTTAACAGTCAAACCTACACTTTTACATTTGCAGGCTCAATGCCGCTCAAGCGACGGTCAGACTTGCACGAATGGTCTAGACTAAAACGATGGCAAGGATAAACGCCTCATCAGGTCTTGGTATACTACGTTGTCTGAGATGAATTTGTTGCCTCGATATACCTCGACTTGCTTCCGAATCATTAGACCCGAAAGGTGTCACTATAAGAGCGATGCAAACGCCACTGCGCGACCACGTGACTGCGACTGTAGCGTCACGCTTCCTTTGACACTTCCTCGTAAGATCACGGGTACGAAATCATGAAGCGAACGAAGCTGTCTCTTGAATACCTATCGGGTGGACCACAGAGTTTCCTACAAAAATTTCTGTAGCGAAATATGACGCTAGTGTGTACGGGGCCAGTAATTTTAGCGGTTCATCCAGCATGCTTCCGGATACAAACGCCTTTGTGACTTTGTAGATTGACAATATTCAACAAAAGATTGCGATATATATGATCTCAACGATTACGCATGCGTGCAGAAACTGATTGCCTTTAGGTGTTCAGAAAAAACATGGTTGGTTGGGAATTGAGACAGAAAATACGTAAGGGTAGGTGGTGTTCAAATCCACGCTCCAGCGACGGTTTTCACTGAGTTATAGGAACAGATCTCGAAGGCCATGCAAGAAGTACACGCCGAAAGTGATTGCTGAGTGGGAAGACCATGTTTTAGATATCGCCTATGACGTCACAGTGCTAGGGCGGGACATTCTCCTAGCCTTACACCTAGCGTGCTACTGCAGGCGACATTCGTGATGCAGAAAATGAACCACTCATTCAGCGTCGACGATGGACTGCATGCAGCGTTCCAGGGGCGGTGAGCCTTTGTGCGCGCAGACAGATTCGTTGACGTTGACGACGCTTGTCACGAAGAACGTTTATCTGGTGGTATCCAATGCTGTTATTTCAACGCAAGACAGGGTGTATACAGCTACTGCTGACGCTCATCCGTCGTGCCACACATGGCAAACCGGGGTACATGAATAGCACGCAAGGATCGAGCAGCTGGTTTGTGTCCGTGACAGTTGACTGCCGTTTGTTTTCTTTTCATCTTTATTTTTTACTCTACTTCCGTCAGGCTTATTTTATACCCATTTATCGAACTCCTCTACCATGTTTGTCAATGACACGTGAATGTTGTCCGACTCACCAGAAAGCCCGAGTGCAGCGTTTCGTTGCGCGACTTCTGGCATTCATTGACCTTATACCATACACATAAGTTTGAACGACATACCAAGGGCTACTTGCGCGGGGAATTTCGCCTGCGTGTAGGTTTTCGAGCGACAGAGAAAAAAAAAAAGCTTGACGCATGTCACGGCAAGTTGCCGTGCATTAAACACTCACGTGACATCTCCGACTTGTCATTTTCTTTTCCTGCTTTAAATGAAGGCCCTAGACTATTAAAGGGAGAGAGAAAGCAAGAAAAGGAAAGACAGATAGGTCAACGAAGCGAGCGTCCGGTTTGCTACTCTGCATTGGGGGTAAGGGAACGGTAGACTATAAGGAGGACAAATAGGACGGGAGTGAGCCCTTCACGCACACAAAGGAACGCCCAGCAGGACTCTAAACCGGCGAATTCCTAGGCTCTAGGACCTCTAGGCCGGTGAATTCCAAAAACTGCAGTAGTGCACGGATAGCTTTTTTTCTGTGGCATGCAGCGGCGAATGCTGCCACCTTCCAAGAATTTTCGTCTCAGAAAATGCTCTGGTGTCCGGTCGGTTTATTCAAGCCTTTTAATGCCACATAAAAATAGTTGCAAGGATCAGAAAGCCCTAAATTAGTTACTGTCACACATGTTTGTGCGAACCGGATGCGGTTTCGGTACACACAATGTGGATGCCTCATAACTTATAAAGCACTGGCTCACTCAGTCTCTCTGATCGCCGCTGCGCATCATCATCGTCATCAGCCTATATTTATGTCCACTGCAGGACGAAGGCCTCTCCCTGTGATCTCCAATTACGCCTGTCTTGCGCTAGCTCATTCCAGCTTGCGCCTGCAAATTTCCTAACTTCATCACCCCATCTGGTTTTCTGCCGACCTCGACTGCGCTTCCCTTCTCTTGGTATCCATTCTGTAACCCTAATGGTCCACCGGTTATCCATCCTACGCATTACATGGCCTGCCCAGCTCCATTTCTTCCGCTTAATGTCAACTAGAATATCGGCTATCCCCGTTTGTTCTCCGATCCACACCGCTCTCTTCCTCTCTCTTAACGCTAGGGCTAACATTTTTTGTTCCATCGCTCTTTGTGCGGTCCTTAACTTGCTCTCGAGCTTCTTTGCTAACCTCCAAGTTTCTGCCCCATATGTTAGTACCGGTAGAATGCAATGATTGTACACCTTTCTTTTCAACGACAGTGGCAAGCTCCCAGTCAAGATTTGGCAATGCCTGCTGTGTGCACCAACCTTTTATTCTTCTATAAACTTCTTTCTCATGATCAGGGTTCCTTGTGAGTAATTGACCTAGATAAACGTACTCTTTTACAGACTCTAGAGGCTAACTGGCGATCCTGAATTCTTGTTTTCGTGCCAGGCTATTCTAACATTTGGGTGCGCAGAAGTGCAGCCAAATGAAACACGCAGCGCTCTTGTTTGTCTACAATCATTGTGACATCTTCTAACCTTGTTACTACACAACGTCAGCAAGTGTCGCTGAGTGTCATGACGTGACGATATTGTCGGTGACGCCAGTTCCGGCGTTTCGAGACCACTTTTAGTGCCAAATTAAAGTGCACGTGCTTCCCAATTCCGTTGTACTTTTCGAGCGCAGTCATTTTGCATGCGATAAGTATAAGGTAGACTTCCTACAACTTCGGAAATGTGTATCAAGTACTCCCGTAAGTTCTCTTGTGAACAACAGAAAACAATTCCGGTAGAAGCAATCTCACGGTAAATGTCGACGTTAATGCTATTAGCATTGAAGCAAGGCGACGCACACTACTGCCACCATGTATGAGACGCATATGCAGCCGCGTTCCTCTCTCGCGCTTCTGATGATGATGATGATTTGATGACACCCCCTTCGAAACAGGGCGGTGACAAATAGTCACCTAGCCTGCTTGATTGAATCAGTTATGCTATACATGTTCTAATCTAGCATTTTTGTATACCTCTCATTATTCTTTTTTCTTTCTTTTCAAAAAGGCGGCCGGCGGCGGCCGCCTTTGTCCGCCGCCGGCCGATAGTTACTTTGGCTCGTCGGGGTCCCAGCCTTGGCGGGCGCGGGCACTCTTCCGTCGTCTCGATGTCCTGAGGCAGCGCCTTCCGATCGCGCCCCCGTCTGTTCTTCTGTTTCTTTCTGTTTCCATTTTTTCTGCTGTTGGGGTGCGCGGTGGCAGGCGCTGGTCGAAGGATAGGCGGCCTCTGCCTGCTGGGTTCTTTGTTCTTTGTTTTCTCCGTCGCGGCGCGCCGTTAGCGGCCACCGACGACCATTTGGCCATGTTTTGTGTTGCAGCTAGGCTTAGGTTCGGATGTGTTGTGTAAAGTTATGTTGTATCAAACCCCAGCTTAATAAACGTTCTTTGTTCCTTCTCGAGAGCTTCGCCTAGGGACTCCCTTGCTACGAGCGCCGGCTCGCCTTCCCCAATAGCTGGGACCGGCGGGCGCGCGTGCGCGCAGCGGGCCGGGGCACGCGCGGACGCGGCGCCCTGCATGTATGCATCGCGGCTCGGAGTGCTCGAACCAACACCCCCTAGACTCCTAAAGCCTTTGCGATGGTTGCGTGACGTCACCCCATGTGTCCGTGCGGGCGCTGCGTTCCGGTATTCCGGAGAGTCGCGCTCGCTTCTGCTGGTGTTGTACGAGTCTGTGATGGGTGCAAAATACTATGAAATGTCTTTGAGAAGCTTTCTCGGGCACAAGTGAAGCGTTCTGCACATACCTCGTAAGAAGAAACCATACGACACCAGAATTCCGTTCGAACATCACTTTTTCTTCAGCGTTGCTGCTTTCCGTGCTGCGGCCTTCTTCCTGTCTTGGATGCCGTCATTTTTCAGTCTGCAGAAGTTGTTCACGACGACATTGGTTGCTACGCGAACTGCCAAGCGCAAGACAGTTTGTGCGGTGTGGCCATTTTCGCATGTATCAATGTCGGTATGCGGTTCCAGCAATTAAAATGCCTGCGAAGAAACGATACCGCGTTGGTCACTGCATGAGAGAAAGTCTTTGGCCTATTCTCCCAATGACAGTTTCTGCACAAGTAACTTCGTTACCAGAACCATGTTGACGATACATGGCTGTGGAACTTTCAGCCCTCCTCTGGTTAGGTTCACTATCGTGGCACTGTTTTCTACCTGAATTTCCCTGTTTTCTATAACCAGCGTGCAGAAACAAGCGGAGCATGAAAGTTTCTTTGAGGCAGCATGTGCAGCATATCCTGCAATGTAAACAATGGCATCCATGTCGTGTTGGCAGCCTGCGATGTCGTCGTCATTGACAGCCACGGAAAAGTTGAAATCCGCAAGATTCTCACTGACATCTCCAAACTCTGTTTCTTCGCGCGGAAATGTCAAAACTTTTTGAAGACGAAGCTTCTTCTCACATTCGTAGAGTTGACGCACTGAAATGTGGTACTGTGCTCCTGCTAATTGGCGAGCGTTATCTGCTTGATGTGGATAAACAATGCTCACTTGAGAATTTGGAGCAAAAAACGACATAATCTTTCTGTTCAGAGCGTTGTTGTCAGTTACTACAGCGATAACCTTAAGCCCCATTTTCTCAATATTTATTATAATGTTTTTGGCACGCTCGTGCAAAGTTTCTGCATTCATTTTGCACACGGGCAGTATATGAATCACGTCCTTGTTCGGAGAAAGGAGTGACTGCACCATGAACACTTGGGCTGTTGTTGCTGGTTCTGTAGAATGGGCTGCTGTTCCTACTATTCTTCCCCCTTAGTAATCAAAGTAAGGCTTTATGTGGATCTCATCAATCATCACGGTCATAGTCTTCTCATGGTCTTTCATTGACTTCACTCGCTCTCGTATGTAGGAAAGGTAGTGGGTTTGACTTTGCTCTATTAGTGGATCAGCTTTGTAACTTGAACAAATGCGCCGGATTGTTGAAGGATGGGGCAAAATTACTCTTGACGCCGCTCTCGCGAAGTGGTATGCGTGAGGAGAAATTGAGTGAAGAATACTGGCAAACACCAGTAGCTCCGCGCTATAGACAGGCTTTTTGGCAAGGAGAAGGTCCACCTGCTCACTCAGATATGTCAACAAAGCACAATATTATTTTGGCGTGCTAGTATCAGCAATGACGTCTTCAAGAAGCAAATTGATAAACCTCAGTACTTCAGCATGTTTTGACTCTTTTCTCATTTCAGGTAGCTCGCTTAAATGCCTCTCAAGCTGCTCCAACAGCAAGGATAGAGTAGGAGTGTCGAACACTCGACTTGGAACAGCGCTACCCCAAGGAAGCGATCGAAGTTGCACTCCGTTCAGAACCACAGAAAGTGAGAGATCTGGGAGAACAGTCAGTGAGCATTTAACGTAAGGTGAAGGATTGTTTTCGATGACAAGGAATCTTACGCACTTGTCACTGACAGTTACTGTCCAAAAATTATTATTGCAGATACCTGACAGCTTCGTCTTGAAGTCCGCATATGAAGACACCTTGTTTCTTTTTTGCTCAAGTTCTCTAGACTCAAGTGAGTTCTTTATGGCTTCTTGCAAAACAGCGCTCTCCCTTCTTGCAATCTTTCTCACTTGCCATTCACTACGTGTCGGCTTTGAGGACAAGTATTTTGGACAGTTTGTAAAGATAGAAGGTACAACATTGTGCTTCAGCTGGCGTCTCTCCCGATCTACTTCTATTATCCTTCCTGTTCGTTCATCTTGATGTGACAGCGTTCTTATGAAATCATCTGCATGGAAGTACAGCTCACAGACCTGCATGCGCAAATAAAAAGAAGGCGGCTGTTATAAATGCGGTACACATGAAACACACTACGCGTAAATATAACCAGCGAATAGCTGTTCCTTCATAATTATTTAACTGTGGAATACGCACGAAGTCGGTCAAAAAAAAAACAATCAATGAAAGGAAATTACATGCTTGTTTTTGAGCTACATATGTTTTCGTTCTTGCATCGCGTCATGAGAATGTCATTTTTATAGTCGCAATAACTTGCTACATAACACGCTTGGCATCGGAGGATGGTTGCACACACCAACGTGCAGAAAACAAAACACAGAGACCAAACCAGGCGTGGTTTATGCGAGTAATAGCAAAAAATGAGTTATTTTAAGTATACTGTGAGAACGGCATCCATCTTGCCACTGTTAATTTACAAATGCACCCCACGCTTCAATGAATATTCACGAGAAATGCATGCTTCTTCATCGTCGTGTTGAAGTATTCTCATTACGTACGAAAAGAGCATTCCCTTTCGACAATTACAGCTGTTGCAGCTAAGAACTAAGAAAGGTTCGCACGTCCAATAAAGCAATATTATACAATTCCTTACCTTCGAATGCACTGTTGGCGTGAAATCCTTCCGTGGGATTGGTCGAAGCCACGCTTTTTTTTTCTGCGCGTCATCACTTGGGAATGAATACACGCGCACTTTTGGCCCATTGTCATAGTTTCCGCGGCAACCAGTAACACAACACCGACCCATGTTGCACGAACTTGCAGTCGTTGCGATGCTATGCAATTCGCGCCAAACGTCGCATCGTGCATTAACACGTGCACACCGAAAAAAGAACGCTCACATGTTCACGAAGAACACAAATTGGGCAAGTAGCAGCAGCTTGGCGCAGACGCACTGACTCGCCTGGGCAAGCACGCCGAGAACGGCAAACACGTTTTTCTGGGTTTTCCGTGGGACACTTGGCGTGACGTAGCACGCGGGAAAAGGAGGAAGCGGAGAGGCCTTAAGAATTTTTAGAGGGTGTCGCTCGAATCCGCGGTTGTCGTCCGGCGCGCGCGTTATCAGAGTGTGCGAGCCGTGAGCGTGGCGTAGTGGATACCACAACACTTAAAAACCACTGAAATAGGTTCGTACATAGGTACTAATTGAAGGAAACACTAAAGGATGATGGTAGACGTCATAGTCATGAGCATGACTCAGCTAAAAAAAGATAACACTCAAAAACCACTGAAATAACTTCGGGCTACAAAGTCAAGGAAACGCGAAATGATGGTGGTTGAAGCAAAAGTCATGACCATGGCTCAGCAAAAATTACAGACTCAACAAAAAAAAGATTATCACTAAAGAACCAACGGAATGAGTTCCGATGTGGTACTAAGTGAAGGAAAAGGCTAAAGGTTGATCGTCGAAGTCATAGTCCTGAGCATGACTACGGCTTTCGCGTTAAGGTCTCTTAGGCTTAGGTAAAGGGAGTCCTGAGGACTCATGACGTGCGTGTTATGTAGGTCATAAAACAGCCCCCTACGCCCTACGTCTTGGGGCTCTCATGGTCATTTCGTGAACTCGATGGGCTCCCCGCATACTAATTCGCATAACATCGATTCCCACGGGGCGTGGGATCTGCCAGATTTTTCTCTCAGTGAGCCATTTGAAGATTTCGCATCAAAAATGAATCAGAAGTGATCAAAACGGAGTGCAAGCGGGAGAAAAATGCATCGTAAAGCTTCAGGAAGCCCAGAACAGTAAGCTGCTTAAATGTGGACTCAAGCGCACTAATTATAGCTTCCAAATAAAGCGCATTGTTAGCCACAAAACTTGGTAGCTCAAGACAAAGACTCAGCGCTTGTTTTTCCAGTAGTATTAAATGTCTTAGCTTGCATGCTGCCGATACTGAAAAAAAGTACACAGCCGAATTGAAGAATGGGGCGGACGTAAAGTTATTTCAGGTCTAAATGGTTATTCTCCCTCTTCTTCACCCTAGATGAACCGCTTTACAGTTCCATAGAGACTCGCGGCGCGAGGCGCTTCGTCGTTTCTCGTCTGTATTATCACGTGTTTTTCTTCTGTGTATTTTTTTTTCTACCTTCGCCTCTGCTCGCCGCTACCGTTTTACGCTGCCGTGGAGGCGAGCGCCACCTGGGTGGCGTTTTCGCAAGTAACCTGGCCGAACGCGCCGCTGTTACGGTAGAAATGCTGGAAAAAGGGTTTGTGTTTGAACTTCCTCATAACAGAATTATGTTTTCTCGTACATTCAAATTACAATCCGACGCTATCATGTCTGGAGGTTGTAGTTAAGTCGTACTTTACGATTTTTCTGGCGGTTTTTTACTTTGAGAAACTCAATTTTTGTTCACTAACGCCTTGCTCACGTGGAGGGCTTGTATGGTCGGGTTGGTTCGGGGTGAATTTCTTTGCCACGGACGCCTATGCCAACGCCGGATTTTTTTGCGACACGGGGCCCTTAACTCTGTCGCGTTAAAAGTAAATTGTTGATTGCAGATTCGATCAAGTGATAACTCTTCATTCTTCCGGTCTGCCATGCAGTTGTTGACGTCCGTGTTTTATGGTCTCAGTAGTTCATTGTCATCTAGGTAAAACGGCTAACGAATGGAATCAATGTAACATGTAACTCGACAACAACGGGGTCACAGCAGTTAGCTTACCAGAAATTTTGCTAAGCAAGTTAAAACAAGAATTTAATCCTGTATATTACTATTGTCGCGTTGCTGGCATGCTGCTGGAAGTGTCTTCGGTCTGATTTGGGCGAACACCGTCAGTCGTCACACGTTCAATGCCATTTGACTCATAAGCGCCCTTACTACCGGATCACTTTCAATACGCTCAGAAAGTTTTGCAAACGAAGTGTCCGATTTCACGCGAGTAACGTTCCAAAACAAGCCGACCAAGGAATGAAAGTCCGACGGCGCGTAACTGCAGCACTGTCTGTAGTGCCTGATGTAGGCCTTATAGCTGCCCTGCGAGGCGTCAGCGGCATTTCCAAAGTATTTAAAGATCCGATGAACGCCTGCCTCTCTGACTAACCTGGACCGAGCGATGTACTTAGTGTAGCCTCCGTGGTACACTTCGAATGAATAGTATGTAAACAGCCTCGTCTGAAGGGGCAATAATTCGTCGCTAGAGTATCGCATGTTTGTAGGGTATTCAAGGCAGTGGTACCTCATTGGTACCACTAGGCTTCCTAAGGGACGCTTCATTTTGCGCTCCGCTTCCTGGACTATGGCAGGGATGCTGAAATTCGGCAGCGGAACAATGAGCTCATCGATGTCGACGTGAACGATGTACTCCATTTTGGACAAGGATCGGAACATGCAGTCGTACACGCTGGGCATCTGGCCGTGCGCATGGACGTGCTCGTGTTCGACAGCAGTGTTCATAAGGAGCTTGAAGGGGACTAAGGTCAGGTCGACTCCCAAGTGTTGCATCCTGGCAATCAGGAGCTTCAAGTCCGAGGTCATATTCAGGTCGTAAAAGTAGAACGTTTCAATTCCCACGACCCTGTAATGAGCGATGAATTCAACCACCTTCCAGAGGCTCAGAGCACCGAATACAGGCCTAACACACACGGCGCAACACTTCCCCTTGGATGTCTTTGGTGGATGATGCACCTGGAGCCATCGCAAAGAACTCGCGGGGGCATGTTGAGGCGCGACTGCCACTCGAACGTAATGATTTGCTGAATTTGTACCAGTTAGGTGACGGGCACAGGATCAAGGCATTCTTGAAGCTCGGCATATCAAAGGTCCAGGTCAATAAAATGTGGGCTTTGCGTTGAATTGTCCTGTTGGAGGTCTGAATGATGCACACCAGAGGCGGGTGTCGGATGGGAGTTCCGTTAATTCTCGGCTCGTGGCTTCGCACGAGGCTGGTGACTATGATTGTGCTCGCCTGGTTGGCTGCGAAGAATGCGGAGAAGACGTGGATGTGTTTGGTGACGGCGTACCACGACTCGTTCTCCGTCCTAGGAAGTCCCTGTGCCGAAAGGCGGAGTGCTTGCGCGAGCTTTTCATCCCACAGTCGAAAGTGGCGCTCCGGTTGAGTCTCTCTCTCGCTTGGGCAGGCTGTCCCTGCGAGTAGGAAACACCGTGCAGTGACTGAATAAGAAGAGCCGTCTAGATCAACGAGCCATCGTTGTGTAGTTGCGTGCTAGCGCCTGCGTTAACCTGAGATTCTGTACTTGTTGAAGACTACGTTCGCGACTAGTAAGATAGCCGCCACTCGGCTATTTAAATTCGGCGCAATAATAAATGAAGATAATGTAATGGAGTTGCAAAAAGGTGGGGGAGTGGGGTTGGATGTTCTGTTCCCTACACTGTTCAACTGAGCAACACAATGGTATGATTGTCACTAGACATTGTAATAGAATTTCTCGATGACCAGACAGTCTACGGAACTTGACAGATTTTCTTGGACAGAATTGGGTATACCTTCGTTCTGTAGTGCCCAGTAGGGACGCCGTTCTCACGACCATTCTTGGTCAGTAAATTGTACCTATAAACTTTGATGGAGAGTCGCAACACGGATAACGACATTGCCATGAACCTGGCGAGACACGTGTTTGATTTATTGCCTTGTTTAGGAACATTGCGGGCGACGCGACTGTTGACGAGAAGTAGGTGCATTCCGAAAAGTTTCAATTGGGTCTCCTTTCTATCGAAAATTGAGGTAGTTGCATTAAGTTTGCCAGGACATTTTTCAATTAGTGTGCTAAACTGTCCTGCTCTCCTTTTTTACTGTTCGATTTCTCGCACCCAGTGGGACATGTTTCGGATAAATGTCGGATCGAGATACCGTTTTGGAAGCTCTCCACGTACTATTCAGGTCCGGCAGCGTGTCGGCTAGTGAAGTTGTCGCACGAGAGGATTTCGGAGGTGGCAAAGTGCTCAGGGGTGCCGCGAACCGCGTCGCGTCTTCTGTCATGTATATTGTGACTTGCAAGACACCAGCACCAAACAGGACCAGTTGTATCAACCGTAACCCTGCATCGTGGGATAACAGTTTCGCAAGTTTTATAGATTTCAGTATATGGAAAACCACATTGAAGGAACATTTTGCGCAAAATGTGAGGAACGACAGGCTTCCGAATTAAAAAAAAAGAATGAGAATACCACCCTGCAGATGTCAGGATGGATGGATGGATGAGGCAAAACCCTTTAAACCGGGCGGTGGCATACGCCACCTAGCCCCAGCGCAGTCAGCAACTGCGCTGGGGGCGCCATCTGTTGACGTTGAATTCAACCACAGCACAGATAAGTATTACTAGGGACCATTTAATGACCGACTACGTTATACTTAGCATGGCATGAAGGAGTCACGAATTGTTAACGTATCGCGTTTATTTTGCCCTTCGGCGAGTAACTTAAAGAACCAATTGACGGTTTCAACGTAATCTGCTAAACAAAGCTTCATAATGACGGTTTCAATGTAATCTACTAAACAAAGCTTCATAAATGTCGCTGATAGTGCTGCTACGTCGGCCGACATTTCGGCTGGTCACGTGTTTTGTATGCGGCAATAGTATGTACAAAGACTGACCTTATATGCAGCTGTATCATAGAGATGATGCATTTGCGGAGGCGTACAACCTGCTCGAAATAGGAAGCTTTAACACATTTGCGAAGAGAATGTGATGAAGACGGTAAAGT
Organism: Dermacentor silvarum; assembly: GCF_013339745.2. Taxonomy (NCBI): domain Eukaryota; kingdom Metazoa; phylum Arthropoda; class Arachnida; order Ixodida; family Ixodidae; genus Dermacentor; species Dermacentor silvarum. The sequence goes on along the minus strand of NC_051162.1, from coordinate 108,005,364 downwards.
ACTTCTCTGGCAAGAAATTCTTAGTGAGGCAGAACCGTAGTAGTCTTGCAATAATCGCCAGTTAGACTACTAATTAACCAATGGGTTAAGTAAACTGATAAATAATATGCAAATCTTTGGAATCTATGAAATGCTATAAAATTGCCAATTTCATTGTTCCATCTTTGGCATTGAAGAAATGTATGCGCGCATGTGCTTCTTCCACACCCATTCTTCGCGATGTGACAACAATGTGACAATTGATATCGCAATCTATGAACACGAGCATTGCTAGCTTTATGTTGTAACTATTCATAACTGGAAGCACGCTGAACCTCACTGTGATCGACAATAGTGACACAGAGAGACATCTTACTGTAGATTGTACTCCACCTGCAATCCTACGAGTTTATCATCAATAAAGTCTAACTCAAGGCCGTGTAGCTGCTATCATGCACTCAGCTTATGCCAGTGCTTGGCTGTACGCGTCCGGGAATGCGATGTCTGACAATCCGAACAAAAGGTCTACTTCCTAAATGTCAGATGAACAACGTTTTATCGTTACTTACATATCGGTCGACAGCGATATCTGTGAAACTTCGTCGGCTCACTGAAGCCAACGGACGAGTGGGACGTCGTGGTCGGAAGAGTCATGCTTCGATCGTGCCCGGACAGGCTCTGTTGATGTTGACGACGCTCGTCACTGAGGACGCTTCTCGGTTGGTGTCAAAAGCTGATCCTTTTGTGTAAGACAGAAGGTAGGCTACTGTGCCATAGATCTGGAAGGACAGAATACAAACTACAAATGACTAGGGGGCAAATTCATGATGATGATGATGATGCCTCAATCAATGGCACAGCCCACTGTGGGGGATAGGCCACGAACCGGGTGGTATTATGATGGGAATTTAAAATAAATTAGTTTAGAAATAAATAAGTAATAAAAATTAAAGGAAAGAAATAAATAATTGAAGATGGGAAACGAACCGATAATAAACGAATTAAGTAGTCTATACTAAGTTAGTCATCCTTGCCTAGATAGGAGTAGTAATATGAATTTAATAATAAATAAATACAGTAAAGGATAGACATCAATTCTGAATAATAATAATAGTACTAATATAATTGTGATTTTTTGACATTACTTTTTGAATTTGCTAAATCTATAATTTATTGAAGGATAAATAAATCAATCATGGAAAGTTGGGAAAATATTAATAAGGCAATCTCTTTGTGTCACAAAGAAAATAATAAATTGCTCGGCAAACATTCCCGTGGCTATATCCTAACACCGTGGCTCCAAGTGAAAGTATAACTGAACTGCTTAAAGGCAGTCCTAGATTGCGAAGTGGGATTTCTAAACATCGTTGTCGATGATTAGAAAAGCGCCGATACGATAGTAAAAAGTGATCGATGGATTCTGGTTCATTGCAGAGGTAGCATAATGGGGATGCAGCCAGACCACTTCTGTGCAAGTAAAAATTTAGTTGTGGAATACGGCAACGCAGCCTTGTAAATATGTTACTTCGAAGATCCGGTTAGGACACCACTGTCGGTTCCAAGAATAATTTAGATGTATAAAATCTGTAGATTTTGCTAACGCGAGGCTTTTCTTGTCTTCGGTCAAAGAAAACTGCCTATATCTGGCTGCAGTGATATGCGCAGTTGCCGGACCTTTTAAAGAAGCTTGTGCTAAAGAATCAGCTATTTCATAAAGTTGGATGTCTCGGTGGCCTGGTACCCAGACTAAATTAACTAACCTTAAGTGGAGTGGAGCTAATGTGTAAAACGTGTTCAAAGCTGTCGAATTTGTAGACGCGTTAAGCGCGCTGCATGCAGAAAGGGAATCTGTGACGATAACAACTTTTGTGACATTTAGCGGCAACTTTCACAATGCAAGAACTATTGCCAGAAGTTCGGCCTGAAAAACTGATGTGTAATCTGGCAGGTGAAGTGAAAAAGACCAATCGAGGGATGGTGAGTAAGTTCCCACGCCTGCCTTCTGTTCACAAGAGGAAGCATCAATCGCTATTACATTTATTGAGAAATGGGCCAAATAGTCTTGCAAAAGGGCATTCAAATATGTTGGTGGCATCAGTTTTGCGTTATTGGGGAAAATGTCCGCAAATTCTATTTTAAAGGACAATGTGGACCTATCAAATGGAATAATTTCCGTAATGCGAACATTTAAAGGTGCTAATTGTGCCTGCCCAAATACAACCTGTGGGGTATGTAACCAAGGCCACGTGATCTCAAAAAATGAACTTGGTTCACTAATAAATATATATTCTGTACGTCTAAGAGGAGATTCATAAGCCGTTAAGTAGGTTTGAACCGTAAGCATACAGAATCTCGTGTGAAGAGAAGGTAAGCGCGCTTCCTGGTATAACACATTATTAGCAACGAATTTAGGCAGGCCTAAACATATTCGAAGAGCTTCTCTCTCTAAAAGAACAAGTGGTCTTATTTTATATTTTGCACCTCCGGAAAACAAAGCACATCCAAATTCTAGAATCGGTCGTACATACATACGGTAGATCATAATTAATGTGTCACTTCGCATACCAGAACGCCGGTTACAGATTCTTCGTAATAAACCTACAGCTCGTGTCCTTTCGTCCCGTCATATGTGATACCCAGGTACTTAAGCGACTCTACTTGTGGAATTGTTCTCTGATCATATACTAATGATAAATGTATCGGCCCGGAAAGCGGAAAGACAAGGACTGCACTGTTGTTTACGTTTAGTGTCAGGTGAAGGGTGTGAAGCCACTTCTCTAGAATACATAGGTACGCTTGCAAGGACATGTAAAGGGAATTGATGTCTCTTGCTGTCCCGAAAAATGCGATGTAGTCTGCATAGACATAGAGATGAACTTCCCGGTGAAGCGGAATTGAACTCATCAACAGGTTAAATAGTACAGGAGACAGAACAGCCCCCTGAGGCACCTCTCTTTTCTACACGGATCGTAACCCTGGGCAACGTGATGTTCCTAGACAGAGCGTTTAAGAATGCGCGGCAATCCAACGCGCAGAAGCCAAACATGGAGAATCGCAGCTCACTCAGGGAATCATTTTCCTGCAACAGGGCCTGGATCCAAGGCTTGATGCGATCGGTTTCTTCCACGTGAACTGTGCGACACCTCAAGCAGAAGGGCAATGGAACCGACCAGTGCACAGGACCCTGTATGAAAGCCTTGCGGTAGCATTCATCGACGAAAGTGTAAATTAGGCTGAAATGCTTTAGGGTATTGGTAGAGCCCAGAAGGTACCTAATCGGAGCTGCGAACTCTTCCTTCAGTGTGGACAACTCCAGATCGAGATAGGTCAGAACCGGGTTCAGTGACACGGCCTGGCAGCTAGATGGCTCGGACATCCACCTCTGGCCCATGCATTGGAGCGATCATTCCAAGAGCCATGAGTGAGCTACTCGTCGCTAAATAACAAGCAAAGGCGGCAGATCCAATATCTGGCGATGGGCTGCCACAGGAAGCTTGAAGAATCCCTGTCGTGATCACGAGTATGGACATACTTTTGTTTCGATAGAGGCCTTCGAGAAAGTCCTTGGCTCCACCCAGCCCTATATTGACTTGCAGCGCCCGAAGCACCTTCAAGGAAAAGCTAGTTCCAAGTAGAGGCCCAAGATTGTCGAAGTGCTCTGGCGCGTCGATCATTAGGTTCAGTTCCTTCAGGTGCTTCATGGAACGGACAGCCTTGACGAGAGCTTTGCTCATCACTGCCTTCGCCGAGGATTGCAGCAGCATCAGCACCGAGATCTTGCCCACGCTGCCGCTGAGAGCGCGGCACACGACCTTCTCGTGGCCTCCGAAGACGTCATCGTTGATGGCCGCCTTCACGACGCACCTGTGTTGAGTCAGCAGCCAATACAGCAACGTGGCTGCCTGCGTCTTCTCTTCATCCGTGGCCATGTTAGCTATAGTCATGCCTTCGCATGCACCGAGGAGCGACAGTGCACCGCATTTCCCTTCTCGGAGCTCAAGACCGACGTTTATGAAGAAGCCGTTCCAGGCGGCAGTGTTCTTGCAGACGTGACACAGCCGGTTTAGACGAGCAGTACACGGTATCGCGTAGTCCACGCTAAGGCCGGTGAGGCGGCCGCGGACGCCTTTCATGTCGACCAGGGGTAGGGCCATCATATGCTCTTTTTATAGTGCTTGCGTGTCGCTCTTTTAAGTGTGATAGATGTATCTTCTTCCCGTTCCCTCTTCGACATATCTCTGGATGTAGAGGATGAGCCTGCGAATATGCGCATTGAAGAAGGAAAAGGCTGCTGTCATAACATATACAGAAAATAGCATGTCCTAAAGCACAATTGTGAAAGACCGAGACAACGAAATCAAACACAAACAAAATGAGGCAAAAAAAGAAGAAATTGACAAGATCAGTGCTCAATTAATATTCAGATTTGAAAAAAAAAACATCAGCACAACAGTTATTCAACGCCTCAAATATACCTCTTAATTCCTGCACTTTATAGGCGCGATGTGCTGTGGATATCGCAACCTCATCGAAAAACTCTGAATGCCCTAAAGTTTATAAAAATACACATTCGAAATATTTAAAGGCAACGAGCACCTCTAAACCCGTTTCGCTTATCTGTACTGCTGTTGGGTTAATGCTTCCATCCGCTTGAAATTCCAGCGCTTTTGGAAATGGATTTTGGACGAAGCGTGTCTCTAGTTGACTGGTGCTTTCCCGTCTCCTGCTGATTTTCGGTTTTTTCGGTGTTTAGCTACGGGACTTCGGTCCCCCGCCGGCAGTGATGGACGTCGACACTGCCCGGTTCTCTCCCAACCTGACCTCGCGTTAAGCGGTGCCGTCACGGAATCGTAACAGTGAAATGGACGATGCCGCCAGTGACAGCACGGCCAGCGGAGAAGACTCCGAAGACGGCTTCGAATCCGTACGAAGCCGCGAGCCGAAGCGGAGGAGCCTCAGGACACCTTCGCCTTCAAGTACATCTACAGTGCAGAACATGAGCCGTCCTCGAGCCCCCGCCATACTCTTTATGCCGGTGGTTTCCTCGGACAATCTGCGACATCTGAATAGGCAAGCTGTCTCCGCCTTCCTTGAAAGATTAGCTCCCAATGAAATCACCGACATAAGAATTAACACTCGCAAGAACATCCTCGCCGCAGATGTCGTGCATGCAACCGCGTTTGACATCCTGCGTACAGTAATCGATCTGAACGGGATCAAAGTGCGCTCCCACATTCCTGTCGACAAGGATACAGCAAAAGGCGTCATATATGACGTAGATGTAGCAATACCAAATGAAGACTTGTCTATCCTAGTCAAGACAGCCACTCCTGATAGTTCCATCATCCAGGTATCTCGGATTGGCAATTCACGGTGTGTGAAAATAGTCTTCAGGGGCGACACCATACCATTTAATGTCAAGGTCGGCCATTTTCGCCACCCCGTAAAGCCGTTCATTTCGAAACCTCTGCAGTGCCACAAGTGCCTTCGGTAGGGTCACGTCAGAGGTGTTCGTAATCACGCTGCAGTATGTGCACCCTGCGCTGGGTCCCACACCACGGAATCCTGCCAAGCAACTGAATTTAAGTGCCGAAAGTGCAAGGGATCACATGAAGCCACATCGAGAACTTGCCCCCGAATCAAGAAGGAGTGGAGTATACTTAATGAGATGGTAAGGGAAGGCTCTACGCACCGGGAAGCTGCCGTTTCTGTGAAATAACGACGCTCCCGCCGCCACCGCAGACGTTCCCTAAAGAACGCGAAAAAACCCCCCACATCGCCAATCTAGTCTAGCAGCGTCATCACCTCGAATTGAGAAACAGCAGTCCTTGCGCGAGACCAGACGCAGCGTATTGAATGACAAAGAAGCCCAGAAAAGTGCTTATGACGTTACCTGGCCTGTACTGCTAAATGCACGCCCACCTGCTGAGCTTGAGTGACGTACGTCTCCCTCATCGAACGTACCTCTTGCTTCCGACAAGTTGCCTGAACAGGATGTGCAGGTGGTTATTCTGCTGAAGTCATTAATAGCTGCGATTCGCACACCTTTGGTAAATGCACAAACTTCGACTGTTCGATGCGCTTTACAAGTACTGGATGCTCTCGCTTCTGTACTTGAAAGCTTACATCCTCAGATTACCAGGATAAAGCTTTTACCTCGGCCACGTGTGATAAAATCAGCAAGGTCTTCGTTTATGTTCGAAAAGAGCTCACCTACGTGGCCCAGGCCGTGCCTCCTCATGACGTGCCTTAGCATAAAAAAGAAGAGTCGTTCCTTCACACTCGTCGCAGGCAACATTTCCCCATCAAGCCGTTTTGACTACACAAGGCTTGGAAACGTTTTGACGTCGACCTTCAGTCTTTGGATCCTCACAGGAAATTTTAATGCCCATCACTCACTTTGGGGAAGTAAAAGAACCAATTCAAGAGGTAAGACTCTTGTATCTTTTGCTTCGGACCATGACCTCTGCCTTTTGAATGACGGCAATCCAACATTCTTGAAAGGGTCGTCGCATAGCTGCTGCCTAGACCTGACTTTGGTGTCGCGATACCTTACTTCGAGCGTCTACTGGCTTACTGACTTGGAAACGCGCGGATGTGACCATATATCCTACTTACGTTGGCATCAAAAGTCTAAGCAATATGTTTTCCCTTATGGTTTCTCGAACAATTGGCCCGCATTTAAAGCCTTGGTGAACGCCGAATGCCAGAGAGGCATTGCACGTAGCATAGAGCTTGTGATTGTGGACGCGATGCATGCTGCAACGCGCTGTTTCTCATGGTGACCTACTCGCACAGACTTCGGCATTGAATTATAAAGGCTTCGTGCAATACGTCGGCGTGCCGAGAAGAGATACAGACGCACAAAGTCGATTCTAGACCTTAGGGAGGCCAGGCGCACGCAGAAGAAAATACGTCGTCGCGTGGACAAATTAGACAACGAACGATGGCATTCATTCTGTAACTCGTTGGACCCCCGCAACGCACTCTCTCGCGTATGGCGAACTCCCCAGGGCCTTCGCTCCTCTCCTCAGCAACGCCACCCCTTTAAGGCACTGACTCTCCATCAAGGCTGTCGAGAAGTGGATGTTGGAGAAGACTTTTGTGCGGAAATTGGAAGCGACAGAGTGCTACAAAAGGATCTTGAATTGTACGAAGTTCCCCTCAAGCAAGTTTCGGCAATGGACGAACTTTTCTCCATGGAAGAAATGGAGGCTGCTTTAGCCATTTGTAGGCGTTCCTCTTCGCCTGGACCCGACAACGTAACATATGCTGCTCTCCGCCACCTTGACCATGAAGCACGAGAGTTTCTGCTGCATCATCTCAATGTGTCATGGAGTGACGGTGTTGTTCCGTCTGAGTGGAAGTGTAGCCGTCTTGTACCAATTTTAAAGCAAGGGAAGTCGCCCCTTGAACTGAAATCCTATCGGCCTATTGCTCTCGCCATCTGCGTTGGCAAGTTGATGGAAATGATGATCCTCACGGGCCTCGAGTGGTTTCTTGAACAATACAATGTTTATCCAGACGCGATGACAGGTTTTCGACGTGGTAGTTCGTCGGTCGACAACGTCATTGATCTCGTGTCGTCGATTCAACAACAAAAATCATCCAAACGCATCTCTGTAGCGCTATTTTTAGACATGAGGGGTGCTTATGATAATGTCTCCCATGAAGCAATTCTTGACGCGCTCGTGGCTGCTGAAATCGGAGGCCACACTTTTCGGTGGATTCGTAGCTACTTGACCCAAAGGAGCTTCTTTTTAGTCACTGAGGATGGTCAAACTACCGACCACTATACCAACCATGGGGTTCCACAAGGTGGCGTTTTAAGCCCAGTCTTATTCAACCTGGCTCTGATTGGGCTGGCGGAATCCTTGCAACAGCATGTTAGTCTATCAATTTACGCAGATGACATCTGCATCTGAGCTTCCGGAGTAACTCGCCCGCAAGCTCGCGCAAGGTTACAAAAGGCTGCAACGATGACGTCTACTTATCTTCAGAGACAAGGTCTCGACGTTTATACAGAAAAATGCGCAGTAGTCGCCTTCACGTGAAAATCGATGGCCGAATATCCTGTGTCTACTAATGGCCAGCCTGTTTTGTACAAAAACAACCATCGGTTTTTAGGGATCACTGTTGACCGCGACCTCTCCTGGAGCCCCCATGTATCCTACCTAAGGAAAAGACTCCTCTCGATCAGTCACCTCTTCAAAGCCATCGCCGGAAAAGCATGGGGACCGTCGGTGAGTTCTATGCTGCAACTATACGAAGCACTCTTTATGAGTTTCTTGCGTTACAGTACCCCGGTGTTGTCAAGCGCCCGGAGGACAAACCTCAGAGTGCTTGAGAGCATGCAAGCTAAAGCACTTAGAACTTGTCTTGGCCTACCGCGATGCGCTTCAACAGCTGCAACAATTGCCATCGCCAGGGAATATCCCATCAGAACGTATGTCGCCACAGACACCCTTCGAAATCATCTTCGACACCTTTCCCGACTAGAGTCTCAACGCCTTGCTTCTCTCTCAGAAAGTAGACCAGATGCAACTTTTTCAGGCATTGTAACCTCCTATCGATCTTCTCTTCCATCAGACTTCACGCCTGCCGCAAGACCACCTTGTCCTTTGTGGGGTCTCCGGCAGCCACAAGTGCGGCTCTCCATTCCAGGAGTTACAAAGAAGTCCGACTTGCCAACTTGTGCCTTGAATCAAGCTGCTCTACATCTGCTGCATGATTCCTACTCTGATCGAATTCACATTAATACAGGTGGCTTTTCGACTCTGACCTGCCCTACTGGTGCGGTAGTTATTCCGTCGGCATCATTCTGCAAGAAGTTCAAGCTCAGCCACATCACAAGATCGGCAGGGTCTGAACTTGCTGCCCTCCGTAGCGTGCACGAACAATCATCAAATAATTGGGCTATATTCTGTGATTGAAAGGCAGCCCTGTTGTATCTAATAAAAGGACAAAGCGCGGTGACGTCACTACACTGACGCACCGCCACTTGTGCGTGTATATATATATATATATAGCCAAGCAAGATGCTGGGTTATCAGATTAAACTGTTCGCCACGAAACGTGTCACAGCTGCCTTCTTGATTCCGAGCTACAACAACTGGCGACGAGGATGCTGAAACGAATCTACGATGGGAAGGGGCGGATCCTGTGAAGAACTGAGGCAGGGCAGAGCACGGCATGGCCAAGATGTGGGAATTCGACGCATTCCTGGAGGACGGCGATGAAGACTTTGCTTCGTACGTGGAAACATTCGAGCACTACTGCGAAGTAGCCAACGTACAAGAGGAGAAGCTTAAGAAGTCGGCCTTCATAACGGCCATTGGCAAGAACGCGTACAAGACGCTCAAGGATTTGCTTCTACCGGCGACCCCTGCGGAGAAGAGTCTCGAAGACCTGGTCAAGGTACTGAGTGACCATTACGAACCTGCAAGCCGAATCATCGCAGAGCGATTCAGATTCAACAGGCGGTACCAAGCGGAAGGTGAGACAGTAGCGACGTTTGCAGCTGCACTGAAGCACTTGGCCGCTAAATGCAAGTACGGCACATTCCTTGACGACGCACTACGCGACCGGTTCGTCGCTGGACTGCGAAACCCTGCCATTCAGACGGGTCTACTAAAAAGAAGGAGCTGTCGTTTGAATCTGCTTGCGACTTTGCCAAAAGCGTTGAAATGGCGGAACTGGAGTCGAGGGGGTTTCGACCTGGCAGTGGAACGGAAGCCGATGTCCATGCGATAAGGAAGACAGGCAGGAAAGCGGCGGCATTTGCCGGCAAGCCAGGCAAGCAATACGAGGCAACCAAGACAGTGTCACCGTTGCGGGCAAGAGCATGACGCTATTTCTTGTCGTTATCGGAAAGCAAGGTGCTACAGCTGCAAACGCATGGGTCACTTGGCTCGAGTATGCGGACAACGCCCGCCGGGTGCGGGAAAAATTCACGCCGTTGCCGACCAGCAAGAAGATAATGAGATGATGCTCTACGCCGTACATCACGCCGGCCTTGCGAAGCAGCCGTATCAGGTAGAACTTATGCTCGGAAGGAAGCGCGTGCAGATGCAAGTAGACACCGGAGCCGCTGTTTCTCTGATATCGGAAGACCTATGGAAGCAGCTAGTGAATCCTCCCCCGCTCACACCGTCTACGGTTAAGCTGAAGACTTACGGAGGAGCACCGCTGGAAGTGAAGGGGCAAGCCGAGGTTCCGGTCGAGTACAACGGACAGCGCAAGATTCTACCAGTAGTTGTGGTGCCAGGAAACAAGTCAGCGCTACTTGGACGCGATTGGATTGAGAACCTATAGACGTCGACTTGAATGGCATTCACACGGTGAAAGCGGAGCTTACGGCTGACAACCTTGTGAAAAGGTATGCCAGTGTTTAACTCCTGGGTTAGGACTGATAAAGGGCTTTCAAGCGAAACTTTCCTTAAAAGAAGGTAGCTTGCCAGTGGTCTGCAAGGCACGTCCAGTACCATATGCCATAAGGGAGCGAGTTAAGAGCTAGATAGCCTACAAGCTGATGGGGTACTGGTGGGTGTAACGCAAAGTGACTGGGCCACGCCGTTGGTGGTAGTCGAAAAACCAGGGAACAAAGTGCGTCTTTGTGGAGACTATAAAGTGACAGTAAATCCCTGCATGCGTTAAAACTGATCACTACCCGCTGCCAACGGTTGAAGACATGTTCGCGGTCTTAGCAGGAGGCAAAGTGTTTACCGTTTTGGACTTGTCGTCAGCGTACCAGCAAATTGAGCTGCACCCTGACTCGCGGCCCTTGTTGACTATAAATACACACATTGGCTTATTCCAATATGTTCGAATGCCCTACGGCATTTCCAGTGCACCAGCAGTATTCCAAGCAATCATGGACGAGTTGCTGAAGGGATTGTGTGGAGTAGTTTGTTACCTTGACGATGTGCTTATCACAGGTGCCTACTACAACGAATTCCTGGCACGTGTAGAAGCAGTCCTGCAGCGCTTCGAGAAGCACGGCGTCAAAGTAAGGCACGAAAAGTGAAATTTTTTGTGAAGTCCGTAAGGTATCTGGGCCACGTCATTGATGAGACAGGCGTGCACCCTTGCCTTGAAAAGGTGGAAGCAATTAGAAAGGCTCCAACGCCGAAAAGTTGCACGGAACTAAAGGCCTATCTTGGCATGTTGACATTTTATTCCCGGTTCATGCCGAACATGTCATCGAAACTAAGGCCACTATACCAACTTCTTCAAAAAGAGGAACCTTGGGCATGGTCGGAGGAGACTGAAGGGGCATTTCAGAAAAGCAAGAAAATGCTCACTGAGGATTCAGTACTAACCTTCTATGACCCTAAAAAACCACTAGGTCTGGTTTGCGACGCATCCCCTTATGGGGTTGGAGCAGTTTTATTTCATGTTGTTTGCGGCCAAGAGAAGCCGATAGCATACGCGTCGCGCACGCTAAGCAGCGCCGAGAAACGCTACGCGCATATCGAGAAGGAGGCGTTGGCCGTGGTGTTTGGAGTAAAGCGCTTTCATAAATAGATTTATGGGCGTGAGTTCACGATTTATGCCGATCACCTTCCACTAGCTAGCCTGTTTGGCCAGACAAAGCCAATTCCATAGATGGCTGCCGCGCGCATGCGACGTTGGATGCTGTTACTGGCGGCTTATCAGTACAAGTGGACTTATAGAAAGGGTGCGCAAGTGGCTAACGCTGACGCGTTATCACGATTGCCGCTTCCGAACGAAGCAGACAAGAGGGACTATGCTCCGTTTTTCTCCGCTGTTGAAGCAGTACCGCTTTCAGCAAGCAAGATTCAAGCGGAAACTGAGAAAGACCGCACGTTGTCTAAAGTGAAACTTTTCGTTTTGAATGTCTGGCCTGAAAGACATTCAGATGTTGACATTGCACCCTATTTTGTCCGGCGAAACGAGCTGTCTCTAGACTCTGGTTGCATAACCTAGGGCACTAGAGTAGTTATTCCCGAATCTTTGCAGCCAGAAGTGCTACAGCTTTTTCACGAGGGGCACCCTGGTACCACTCGCATGAAAATGCTATCAAGAAGTCACGTGTGGTGGCCGAAGTTAAATGAGCTGGTCGAAGAAACAGTTCGACGCTGTTCAACTTGCGAGCTCAGCCAAAACGCTGCACCCGCCACACCCCTTATGTCATGGGGGCGGCCCGCCAGACGGTGGCAACGAGTGCACCTAGACTTCGCATACTACAAACAAGACTGGTTTTTGGTACTTGTCGAAGCCCATTCTAATTGGGTCGACGTTATACACATGAAATCGACCACGGCGTCGAAGACTGTAGAAAAGCTTCGCACCGTTTTTGCAGCGTTTGGGCTTCCCGAACAGATTGTGACAGATAATGGTCCTCAATTTGTGTCTGACGAATTTGCAGTTTTCCTCAGATCCAATGCTGTGCAACACGTCAAGACACCTCCGTACCATCCGGCTTCGAATGGGGCAGCAGAGAGGCTCGTCCAGACGGTAAAGAACTTGGTACGCCAACTGCGAGACGAGAGGCGCTCGGGGCAAGCCCGAACCATTCAACACCGGCTGGACCAGTTACTCCTCACATACCGCAACACGCCATGCTCCACGACTGGTAAGACTCCTGCACAGAGTTTCCTGTCTTGGGCACCACGGACGCGTCTCAGCATTTTGCACCCTGCAATTAGCCAAGCGGTCAGAGCCTACTCCATCTAGAGATCAAGACCAGGGACAGAAAAAGAATTGGAGGGAATTTGATGCAGGAGAACGGGTCCGGGTGAGAGGTATCCGACCAGGCGACCCGCACTGGTTAGAAGGAACGATTGTTCGCCGTGTCAGCGTGGCAACTTACATAGTCAAAGTGGAAGGCCAGGAGCGATTCATGCATGCTGATGACATTGTTAATACAAGTACTCCTCCTACTCTACCCAGAACAGTGCGCATCACTGGCGCACCTCTAGCGCAACCTGGTCCGGCGACCCCTGAAGAAACAGAGGAAACTCCTACCGAGGTCCAGGAACCAACGTCGGAAGCTACAGATTCTACCGCCGTTGAACAACCTCCTGAACCTCTGCCACGCCGAAGCACAAGGGTTCGGCGACAGCCTGAAAGATAAGGATATTAACGAAAATAATGGAGAAGGAATGTTGTATCTAATAAAAGGACAAAGCGCGGTGACGTCACTACTGACGCACCGCAACTTGTGTGTGTATATATTGCCAAGCAAGATGCTGGGTTATCCAATTTAAACTGTTCGCCACGAAACGTGTCACAGCTGCCTTCTTGTTCCCGAGCTACATCAGTCACTTTTATCAGCTCTGCGCCGCAGCCCACGTGAACAATTGGTAGCAGAGATACGATTACGCTACCATCAAGCGGTGGTCAGAGGCCACATTGTATTTCAGTGGCTACCTGGGCACTGTAACATCACTGGCAATGAATGTGCCGACAAAACTGCCCGTGAAGCACATGACGAATGTGAAAGAATCACAATACCATTGTCAAGAACGGATGCAGCGCGGCACCTCAGCAGTCTTGCCCATGCTATAACTCTAAGAAAATGGAATACACCATAGTTTACCAACCGGCGCCTCTATGCCATGGACCCACAGATGCAATTACAACTTTTCCCCGGTGTTCAACGACAAGAAGAAACCTTACTGTGCCGCCTGCGAATACGAGTTTCTTTCACATACTCCTATTCATTCCTAAATGGAACTGGCGGACAGTGCCAACTGCAGCACATGTGGTGTTGAGGAAACCACCAGACATCTCTTATGTGACTGCCCCAGATACAAAGATGAGAGGATTGCCCTTCGGACGGCTTTGGGGCACTTAGACGACAGTCCTATTACGGAGGAGAAGATCTTAGGCGCATGGCCTCGTGCGTCTGCTATGTGCAGGGCTACAAAGGCACTGCTGCGTTTTTTGAAGTGCACAAGCCTGTGTGACCGCCTGTGACGAAACTCAGGGATGAACGTTTGACTGTAAATGTGCGAGGTGTCAACTGTGAACTTCCTTCTCCTCTTTCAATCCCCTCTCCCCTTTCCCCAGTGCAGGGTATCCTACCGGGCTCAGCCTGGATAACCTCCCTGCGTTTCCCTTATGACTTTTCTCTGTCTTCTCTCTCTTGGAAGGTAGACATCACCTAGGCGTCTCGCTCGGTGAATACACATTCGCATTCCATTAGGATATGCGAGTCGATAGACTCCGGAAGTCGTTGCATCAGCAGATCGCAGTCACGATACAGCGCGCGCCGCTGTGCAAACTACGCAGTTGCTACGAGAGTACAGGCAGCCCCCCCCCCCCCCCCCCCCGGGTTGCCTTTCTGCTTTCCTCCCTTGTGTGCGATTCGGCTCACCGTCACACGCTTTCACTCGTACATACAGCATAAGGCGCGCAGGGACAATGTTATCGCCCTTGGACTTTATACGGAACATAGCGACAACCACGGCGGCAGAAATGCGCGTGGAGTAGAAATATATGGCACCTATACGCTTGCGCGTGACCCGCGTTCACGGAGCGAAACGTCACTTTTTTAAATCGCTTACCGAAAGAACAGGTGCGTCTTATACACCGGTGCTTCTTGTATACGTTTTTATTTTTTTTTTCGGAAAAACTGCCGTTTTGAGGGGGGTGCGTCTTATACAAAGGTGCGACTTGTAGACCGGAAAATACGGTAATGTTATTGCACTTATATTATCATAAACAATATTGTTACGCGCTATGCCGAGCATAGAACAATGCGCCAAAAGACGGTGAAAACGACGATGTGGGCAGCGCTCGTGTTGTTGTTCTGCCATCTTGCCTGCAGCCGTCTCTCTCTGTATATATCTTGTAAATATAATTTTCCTATTCCTTTTTGCTACTCTCACCCCCAGTGGCATTTTGGTGGGAGGTGCGGGGTACCCACACGGTACAACAGAGCTCCCCAGCGGCCGACACTTGGCTTTATCCACGATGGCGGAAGAGGTGTCTGCGCCCACTGAAGCGGCTGCAACGACAACGGTCGTCCTGGCTCAGCTAAAAGACCCAGGCACATTCTGCGGGACTGACAACGTCGACATCGAGGACGGGCTACCCCTGTACGAGCGTGCAAGTAAGAATAATCACTGGGATGAGACGATCATGTTGGCAAACATATTATTTTACCTCAAAGGAACCGCGAAGATGTGGTTTCAGAATAATGAAGACGAAATTGGGAGCTGGGATGCGTGCAAGGAAAAGATGCGTTCCCTGTTCGGCAAGTCCTCAGGTAGAAAGGCAGCAGCAAAGAAGGAGCTGGCATCTCGTGCACACACAGCGACAGAGTCATACCTGACTTATATACAGGACGTGCTTGCCCTTTGCCGCAAAGCCGACGACGGCATAACGGAGTCTGAGAAAGTGGGCCACGTGTTAAAGGGCATAGCAGATGATGCCCTCAGCCTGCTAATCTGCAAAGACCATGACACCATCGATGCCATCATCCAAGAGTGCAAGTGCTTTGAGGCCGCCAAAAGTCGACGCATTGCCCATAATTTCACTCGACTTCCGAACACGGCAACAACGTGGTCCTGCGAAGACTTAGCTGAGCCGTCGGCGCCGCTCACCGTGGAACACGTGAAGAAGATCATCCAACGTGAACTTGACGCTGTGTCTCCTGCTTCTACGTGTGGCCGTACCTGTGACCACAGATCCCACATAGTGCCACTAGTCCAAGCTATCGTTCATCAGGAGCTCTCCAATGCTGGCCTGGACTCTGTGTGCGCCGCAGCTCCTTCCCATCCGATCGACCGCCGTCCTTCACTTCCGCACGCCCAAGGTCAAAGGCCGCCGTTCCGTACTCGTAAACCCAGCCGAGTGGAGGACTGCAGATGACCGCCTCATATGCTTATAACTGCCATTGTATTGGACACGTGGCCCGCCATTGTAACAGCCGGTGGTATTGGTATCAGGCTCCCTATGGAAACAACCGTCGCCCCGACATGAATCATGGCCGATTTCAGCCCTACCACGAGCATCTCCAAAGCACCACTGAAGACGTTCCCTCCATGCCGTATCAGTCGTTCGCCATCCCCACATGGTCACCAGTCCTGTTCACCGTTGTCGCGTCGCCAATCATCTCGCTCGCCCCGATTCCGCCGCCTTACGTCGCCGATTGAACGACTCCCTTGGGAAAACTAGACGATGCAGCTCCCAGAGGTGATGCTGCATCGACGACCCGCCTGCCAAATCCTCTGACCACACTGCAGACCAGACGGAACCTGATAGACGTTAAACTGGATGACGCACATTATGTCGTTCTAGTGGACACTGGGGCTCAGATATCTGTGATGAATTCGGAGCTTCGTCGCCGCCTTAAGAAGGTCCTAACACCACCCCCAGTACCGCTAATTCGTGTCGCCGATGGCGGAACGTTTCCCGTGCTGGGATGTGCTCCGCGCGAATAAGTGTTGCTGACCAATCCACTAGCGTACTACTTGCCATGCTCGAGAAATGCTCCCATGACCTCATTCTCGGTATGGATTTTTTGTCTGCCCATTCTGCCCTTATTGACTGTGGAACCGGCTTGCTTCAGCTAGACCTACCGTGCTACCATGACGCTCCTACTACACGCCAACCGCGCTTGTGCTCAGTGGATTACGTTCGTCTCCTCCTCAAGCCGTTATATGTATGTGAACTTGCGGTCTTGTTCGCCCATTCCCGATGGCGATTACATCTTGACCCCGATCGTTGACGTCTTATTCGCCAAAAACGTCGCTCTTCCTCACACCCTTATTAGAGTTCCGGATAATCGCACGGCTCTACCCATACTGAACTTTAGCTGGTGCACGCAACTCATCCCAGGCGGCATGACTCTAGGCCACATTGTTTCTATCGATGAGTGTGCCGTTTCTGCATTCGTCACCGACGCTTCTTTATCCTCTGCCCCTCCCTCTTCCTCGTACAATCTCGTCGACAGTGATCTTGACAAGATGATTGCGTCTGACCTCCTTCCTGCACAGACAGCCGATATGCGGCGCATATTGAAGTCCTACCGCGACATCTTTGACTTCAATGACCGTCCTTTGGGACAGAGATCTGTGGTCACTCATAAGATCAACACTGGGGACGCCAGCACAATCAGACGACGTCCTTATCGCGTGTCCCATGCCGAGCGAGAAGTGATACAGCGTGAAGTCGACAAGATGCTCACCAACGACGTCATTGAACCTTCCTGCAGTCCATGGGCATCACCGGTCGTCCTAGTCAAGAAGAAATATGGCAGTTGGCGCTTCTGCGTCGACTAACGCCACTTAAGGTAACGCGCAAGGACGTCTACCCTTTGCCGCGGATCGATGACGCTCTCGACTGTCTACACGACTCTGCCTACTTCTCTTCCAGTGACCTGAGGTCAGGCTACTGGCAGATCTCCGTCGATGATCAAGACCGTGAAAAGACCGCATTTTTTACGCCCGATGGACTTTACCACTTTAAGGTAATGCCCTTTGGACTGTGTAATGCCCCAGCCACATTTGAAAGGATGATGGACTCCCTCCTCCGTGGATACAAATGGTCAACTTGTCTTTGTTACCTTGACGATGTCATTTTGTTCTCACCGACATTTGACATTCACCTTAGCCGATTGTCGGCAGTTCTTGGAGTTTTCAGGCGAGCAGGCCGTCAGCTCAACTCTGCCAAATGCCGTTTGGCCGCCGCGAAATCACTGTGCTTGGCCACCTTGTGAGTGCTGAAGGCGTGCAACCTGACCCAGAAAAAAAATTGTGTTGTCAAAGACTTCCCTATGCCCCGTTCCACTAAAGACGTACGGAGCTTTGTCGGCTTGTGCTCATATTTTCGACGTTTTGTCAAAAACTTCGCCGACGTTGCCCGTCCACTCACACATCTCTTGAAGAAGGAAACTTCATTTTCTTGGGGTCCTGAACAGGCCACTGCGTTTCACAAGCTCACGACGTTACTTACGTCACCACCCATCTTGGCCCATTTTGACCCGTCAGCGCCCACTGAACTTCGCACCGACACCAGTGGACATGTCTTCGGCGCTGTTCTCGCCCAGCAGCAACAAGGACGCGACCGCGTCATCGCCTATACCAGTCGCCTTCTTTCCTATTCAGAGTGCAAATTTTCGATCACTGAACGCGAGTGCCTCGCACTACAGTTCGGGCTGTCGGAAAGTTTCGACCATACTTGTTTGGCCGCGCCTTTTCGGTCATCACAGACCACCATGCGCTTTGCTGGTTGTCTTCCCTCAAAGATCCGACTGGACGATTTGGTCGCTGGGCACTGAAACTGCAAGAATACAGCTTTGACGTCACTTAGAAGTCTGGCAGACTGCACCAGGATGTGGACTGCCTATCCCATCATCCAGTGGACCCTCCCGTCTTGTCAGCGCACGATTCAGACGCCTGTCGGATTTCGCAATATCCGATTTATCCGACATACGCGGCGAACAGCTCAGCGATGCCAATTTGCGGTCAATTATCCGCCGTCTACGCTCTCATCACTGCGCCCCGTCCCTAATTATTCGTGCTTCGTGACGGCATCTTATACAGACGCAACACCAGCTCCGATGGCCCAGAGCTTCTACTGGTTGTTCCCGAAACAAACACTCAGTTCCACTGTCCTCCAACAGCATGATGCCCCAACCGCTGGACATCTCGGAGCAACTCGCACGTACGATCGCGTTCGGCGTCGGTTCTTCTGGCCAGGCCTCCACCGCTCTGTGCGCCGATACGTGGCTTCTTGCGAGTCTTGCCAGCACCACAGGCATCCATATCCTTGTCGCCAGCCGGTCCTCTTCAGCCCATCGACATTCCCGGTGTCCCGTTCTACCGCGTCAGCCTTGATCTCATCGGGCCATTCCCAACATCTCTGACTGGGAACAAATGGATTGCCGTCACTACGGACTACGCGACACGATACGCTATCACACGACTACTACCGACAAGCTGCGCCACTGACGTTGCGGAATTTCTACTTTACGACGTTATTCTTCACCACGGCGCTCCTCGACAGCTGCTGACCGACCGTGGTCGCTCCTTTCTGTCCAAAGTCGTCGACGACATTCTTCGTTCGTGTTCCATCCGTCACAAGCTAACCACTGCCTACCACCCGCAAACCAATGGGCTTACCGAGCACCTCAACCGCACGCTGACCACAATGCGCTCCATGTACGTTTCCTCAGACCACCATGATTGGGACAGCACCTTGCCTTATGTGACATTTGCCTACAACTCGTCACACCATGACGCCGCTGGCTTTCCCCCCTTTTATCTCTTGTTTGGCCGCGATCCCACATTGCCCTTCGAGAGCTCTTTTACCATCACCTGTGCACCCTGTTACCGACTACGGTCGTGATGCAGCTTCTCGGGCTGCAACGGCTCGCCAGATTGCAAGGGATCGTCTTTATTCCTCCCAGCTGTCCCAGAAGGCCCGCTACGATAGCCATCACAGAGTCGTTAATTACTCTCCGGGCTCTTTGGTCCTCCTCTGGACGCCTTGCCGCCACGTTGGCTTGTCGTCAAAGCTTCTTTCCCGATACTCCGGACCTTGCAAGGTCCTACGCCAGATCACTGACGTCACGTACGAGATCACTCCATTGGGCAGTCGATCATCTGCCGCGACCGCCACTGATATCGTGCACGTCTCCCGCTTTAAGCCTTATGTTGCTGGACACAATCCTACTGCTCCTTAAGCGCCGAGACGGCGCTCTCGACGGCGGGGGTTCCATGTTAGGTGCTATGCCGAGCATAGAACAATGCGCCAAAAGACGGTGAAGACGGCGATCTGGGCAGCGCTCGTGTTGTTGTTCTGTCATCTTGCCTGCAGCCGTCTCTCTCTGTATATATCTTGCAAATATAATTGTCCCATCCCTTTTTGCTACTCCCATCCCCATGGCAATATTATAACAAACCTCCATCCAAAGGCACTGAGCATCAGTGGTAAAGTTGCTCCACTATAGCTCACTAGCTTCACCTCGCGCGCAAGAGTAAAAGTGGGAAAAGGCCATGGTGTAAGATATATACTCTTTAGGTGGGGACACTTCTCGGCTTGCTTGCTAGACGCGATCGACCAGATAAAGCAGCAAGGGCGCGCGTCTATCGGGGCGGTGACGGCAGCGGATACCTATCGGCGGAACGACGCAACTTCAGTTAGAACGCAGGCGAGAGCGTGCGCCGAGAAGGAACGCGCGCATGCCCTCTCCCCGGTGACCTACTTTCGTGCGTCACTCAATCATTTTGGATTTCCCGCGAACCGCCGGTTGCTATAACAACGGGAGATTAAACCAATAAAAAGCTTTCTGTGTTGAAGTTGCGTTGTACTGCCGATAGGTATCCGCTGCCGACACCAGGCCGATCGGCGCGCGCCTTTGCTACTTTATCTGGTAGATCGAGTCTGGCGAGTGTCCTCACCTAAAGAGTATATATCTTACACCGTGGGCAAGGCAGACCGACTGGCGAGGAGTGAAACGAACGATAGGGTGAGGAAAGCAGCGTAAACACTGCCAGCCCCGAGCAGGCGCCGAAGCGCGGCACGGGTCTCTCGCTCTGTTCCCGGTTTGACGCCGTGATGCCTTTTATTTTTTTCCGTGCAGTTCTGAAAAACGGAACCGTGTGTGCTCGCGCTGGCGTTTTGTTTCTGAAATGGGGAGTTTGTCAGATCGACGCCGATCTACCACAGAAAGGAGGTCGCAGTGTCGATATCAGAGTGCACTGCTCACGAAATTCAAGGATCTTCAAGGAAGGAAAAATATTCCAGGACTTGCAAGGGACCTCGAAAATGCACTTTTCAGTTTCATGGGTTTTCAAGGATTTCAAGGACCTGTACGCACCCTGCCTTAACCTCTAGTTGCAGTAAACTTTTAGAACATGTCATCTACAAACATATTATTGAGTTTCTTGAAGCCAATATATTAACAGTCTTCCAGCATGGATTTCGAAGCGGCCTCAGCACCATTACGCAAACGTCTATGTTTGCTCATGACATCTGCCATGCACTAGACCTTGGCCTTCATATCGATGCCACATTTGTACACTTTTCGAAAGCTTTTGATACAGTTGTACAGTACTAACCTTTTTGCATAATCTAAATAGTATTTTAAATAATCCTCGTCTAGTTACCTGGATCTATAGTTTTCTCTCAGATAGGTCGCAGTATGTCTGAATTCTACCAAATCACCTACGGCGACCGTTGCCTCTGGTGTTCCGCAGGGTTCAGTTTTAGACATGCTTCTCTTCCTCCTGTACATAAATGACCTGCCTTATAAAAATCGGTCTTTACGCCGATGACTGCGTCATCTATCACACAGACACCAGTCATGACGATCACGTCGTTCTGAATAAAGCAGTTTCCAATTTTTGTACTTGGTGTAACAAGTGGCAGATGAACATTAATTTTTGCAAAACTGTTTCTATATCCTTCTCAACACGTAGTACAGAATTATGCATTCCTTATGTTTGAATAGTATTCCTCTGGAAAAAGTTTTTCAATATAAGTATCTTGGCATTCTCTTCACACACGATTTATCATGGTCCAAACATATCGAAGCAACTTGTTCTAAAGCCCTAGCCTATCTAGGTTACCTAAAACGTTCTCTGCACTCAGCCCCTAAAGAAACAAATTGCTCTTATAAAACTAATGCGGCCCATCTTGGATTACGGCTGTGACATTTGGAATCCCTATTTAAAATCTGACATTAAAAACTCGAATCTGTCAAAAAAAGCTATTCGATTTATATACCCTCTTCTAACCTTCCCTCCTTGAAACTGTCTTCGCTATAGTAGAGTGGCGTCATGTGGAAAGCCTTTAACTGTTTTACACCACTGTTAACTCTGAACGTTGCTCATCTTTGGAATACATTAAATTTGCTAAAGCATTTAACACCAGGAATTTTCACCCTCTGAATGTAACACCTCTGTACGCCAGGACTGACAAATTCAAATATAGTTTTTTTTTCGCGATCCATCGAAATGTGGAACCAGCTTCCCCCTAATATTCAAAATTTGCCATTTGACAGTTTTTGAAGGCAATCACCGATTGATACCTTGCAATTCTTTGGACCATGTTTTATATACTGTGGATATATGCATACATGTATGTATATGTATGCATCGAGATCATTTTTTAAGCATAATCCTTGCACTTGTCCTTTGCTGTGTATGTGCAGCTTTGATTTCTTCCCTCTTTGCTGCGTGCGCGGGATCTTGGCAATCTGGTTTGCTTTCAACGACACTTGTGAATGCAGCTTATCAAAAGCTAAAGAAACTTTCAAAATGCAAAAACTTTACAACGCAGAAAAATACACTAAATGTTTCATAACATACTTTTTTCTAAAACGTGCATACAGTGACCAATATTTCTTAGTGTGCCCCTTTGTACAGATCCTGTGAACAAAGAGCAGTTTTATGTAGAACAGAGTTGTTTCAAATCTTTTTCTTTCCACGAATAGTACCAAAGTGGAACAAGCTAGCTGCCCTGTGATACAGCAACTACTTTGTCAAACTATGCATTTATAACATCTTTGTAGATGGCCTTCTATGTGTACAATTTCCTTCAATTATGAGTGGCATTTTGTTTACTTTGTGTTTAGTTGAATGCTCAATGTTTACATTGCAGGTAGAGGAAAACTATCCATAAAATTATACATTGTGTTTCTGGTTTGTATTTGGATGTCTTAGCATTCTTAGGGTACTTCACACACTTTCCGGGGGCTATGTTTGTGTGTGTGCATGGGTTTGTATATAAGCGTTTTCCACCTACCTGGGTCACTGGGTAGTCAGCAGTCTAATGGGTAGTGCATCGGGCTGCTGTGCTGAGGTAACAAGGTTCGAAACCAACCCTTAGACTAACTTGGGTGCCCGAGTATGTGGGAATGTGTACAGACGCGCAGTTCTTCAACTAACCTCTTTCACGCGGACATGGGTCACTGTAGATGTGGGACTGGGTAAGTACAGCTCTACGAAGAAACCCTTGGACACCGACTTGGAGCTCTGGGTATGTGCCACTCGGTCGGTGGTAACCTTGAATGAACCTCTGATGCCAACTTGGGCAACTATGTATGCGAGCATCGATGCCATGCTTGGAAGAAACTTGCTCTAATAAGTGAGCAGAGCGATGAAAGAACGCAGCTCGCTCACGGTCTTTGGGCTTAGTACCTTCATGACAGCTTCCAGGTTCTTTTCAAGTAGATGAAGCCCATCCCTGGTGATACTGTGTCCCAGGTACGATACTTCAGACTTCCTGAAAGAACACTACCCTTCCGCAATTTGACGCCACATTTACGGAAGCGCTGGAGGACTGCCTTGTGATTGCTTTCACTGAAGCATTTCTCTTCTGACACCAGGACATCGTCCAAATATGCTTGTACGCCTGTTACAACGCCAAGCATATTTCTCGTGGTGCGCTGGAAGACAGCTGGTGCAGACTACACACCAAAAGGTAGGCAGTTGTAGCAAAACAACCTTTTGTGGGTACTGATTGTAGTCAACTTCTTTGATTCTTTATACAATGTAATCTGGTTTTAGGCATCTGTCATTAGCCAAGAAATAAGCAGGGAGAAGAAAAGGAAGATTTGAAGAGGACAGTAAAGCACAGGAGTCGATGGAAAAAAATAAAGAAAAAAGAAGTTAGAAAATAAGAGTGTCCGATTAAAAAGAATACAATAAATCAAAGAAGTGCCAAAATTGGAGGACGCTTAATCTTTGCCTTTAGGAGTGGAGCACAATAGCATTATCGGGCTCCGTTCGCATCTCATTTTCTTTGAGTAGGCTTCACTGCAACACAAAACGTGGGACAGCCAGCTTA
The DNA here is from genome assembly GCF_013339745.2 of Dermacentor silvarum. Taxonomy (NCBI): domain Eukaryota; kingdom Metazoa; phylum Arthropoda; class Arachnida; order Ixodida; family Ixodidae; genus Dermacentor; species Dermacentor silvarum. The sequence goes on along the minus strand of NC_051162.1, from coordinate 107,981,616 downwards.
GAAAGACCAAGCTTACACTGACCTCCTTAAACTCGGCTTCACTTTTAAACACAACTGCATGGCTACGAAGACATTTTTACAGGAGGAATTTAAGCCATCTTATATCAAAATGTGAAGGCTCTAGCAACTTCTTTATTATTTCATTCATTCTTTGCTGTTGCCCTGAGGCGCACGCGTGTCCAAAATCTAGAAAGGCCCGGATTTCAACATTCCCCTCAATTTTGCGTAGAACCAAAGTACAACAAGACACCATCACAATTGGAGGACGCTTAAGCTTCGCCTTTAAGAGTGGAACGCGGTAGCATTCAAAGGTCCCTGGCTGCTTATCAGGCGTTTTTCTCGCATATTCAAATTACAATCCGACGCTATCACACTTGTAGGCTGTGGTTAAGTCGTACTGTAAGATTTTTCAGACTGATTTTACTTTGAGAAATTCAATTTGTGTTCACTAACGCCTTGCGCCACGCGGAGGGCCTGTGTGGTCGGGATTATGTGGTTCGGCGTGATTATTTCCGCCAGACACCGATGCTTAACGCCGACGCCGGATTTTCTGCGACACGGGGCCCTTAACGCTATCGCGTTAAAAGTGCACGCGGAGCTACGTGGCCAATGCGGAGAAGGGACATGTAGCAGAAGAGAGCAGCCCAGCTACGCTCTTGGACGACGGAGGCAGAAGGAGCTGGAGGCCGGACAGGACGGGTGGATCGCGGAATCGCGGAGGCGGCGGCAACCCAGTGAAAGCCGTTCTTCAGCTCCCGCTGCCACGACCCGCGAGCTGAGTGGACGTCCTACCGGAAGCCACAGCTACATGCTGACGGTGCCGCTTCCCGGATTCCCTGAGGCTACGATCCGCTGGCTAGCGGAGTTGACCGGGCGATCCAGGCGCCTTGGTCAACCCACCTTCCTGACCAGATGAACCATGGGCCGAACGTCGGAACACAGCGACGTCGAGTCTAAGAGGCATCGGCGGGCCCAACGACGTGTCGTCGGAAGCAGCGAGGACGAGGTGACATGGCCACGTCGATGGACTCAATGTAAATATTTTGCACTTATGCATGATATCTGAGGACTTTGAGGAATGTCTACAATGAGCTCGTGCTCTACTTTGTTTGTTTCGTGTTGTTTTCTTTGCCGTTTGTTTTTAATTTATAAATGTTTTTTCTTAAACGTGTGACTTGTCCCTATCTGTCTTTAGTATTCGTGACAGCATAGCATACATCTAAGGTGCTGTAGACATCCCCCTTGCGCAGTGCTGCGAAAATATCGATGACTGGAAACATTCTGTTCAGTGATGCAGACTGCGGTTACGGCTAGCTTGTAGTCACCAGAGATCCTGACAGATTAGTCTTCAGCACTAGCACAATAGGCGTAGCCTATTCTGAGTGAGCAACCGGAGGAAGCCCGCCTGACTTTGCTAGACTTTCTAGCTCTTTATCATCTTGTTTTGCAATGCGTATAACAGTGGTCTCACATGAAAAAAATTTCGGAACGGCTCCTCCTGTGATGGAGAGGTGAATGGGCGGAACCTTGAACAGGCTCAGTTCTCCCGCTCGAAGACGTCTTGATACTTCGACGAGATTTCTTCTTGCTCCTTGTCATCTCATCTGCTGGTACTGCTCTGCTTCAGAACTGTAGCACCCAGGTTGCTCAGGGCTTGAATGAGGTCACGACCACATAGACAAAGCCCTGAATGACGAATTATGATCATAGAGGCAGTCAGAGTTTTGCCCTCGTAGGAAACTAGAAGCGTAAGCTTACCAGCGATAGACAGCGGTCCCAGGTAGCAGGACATCAAGTCTGTCTTCTCGATTTGAGGCCACTTTGCACGGTGCATGCAGCAGACGCCCCAGGGAATGATGCTAACTGGCGACACCGCGTATATTTCCGTGACTAAATACACCCACAGTAGTACTTACGCTGCATGCAACGGATGATTTCGTTACTCGGCACCGACGCTTTGCTTTGACCGATTGTGAACAGTTTCCTTCAGTTTTTTTATAGTCATTCATTTCTAGCCTCTTGCCCAACACGCTACGGATATATGGCCCTTCTTGCCGCAATCGAAGCACTTCGCATTCTTGAACCTGCAGGCTTGTTCCGAGTGGGTTATGTTTTCACACCTTCCACACACTTTACTTTTTTGCCTGTTTGTGATTCGTGCAGGATGCCCATTTATTAGCTTATGCATTTCTGGTTCAGTCTTCACGTCAACATTCATGTCCATGATGCCTTGACCCACAGCTTATGCTGCCAGCACTATGCTCTCGGCTTCCTTCAAGGTCAAATTGGGATGAGAATGCAGTGTTTTCTGTAACACTGTGCTTCGGATTCCGCATACAATCTTGTCCAACGCGTCACTAAAGTCGCATTTGTCGGAGAGTCGTCGGAGCTCGACAGTAAACTGCTGGGCTGATTCGTATTCACTTTAGATGCGAGAAACAAAAACCTGAAGCTTCTGGCAATCTTGTTTGGTTTGAGTCGTAGAAGCCTTCCAAAATTTCAGCCACTTCCTTGTAGGTGGGCTGGTTCACCTTACGAGGAGTGCAACGCCCACTGAGGATTTCAATTGGCAGCGAAGCCCCTCGCACTTCAAAATGTGGGTACATTTCTTGTCGCCTTTGCTACATCGTGCTAGAAGGCTGAGCATAGCCACATCCAAGACACACGAAACGAAGGTTGCCAGAACAAAAATTGTATATTTTGGCCATCAAAATCTGACAAACAGCTACAATCAATGCGTGCACACTCCAGGGCAATCTGCATTGCAGCAGTTAACTATATGCATAAGAATACTAAAGTAGTAATGATGAAGCCCTGTCTTCCTTACTAGACCCACAGCTTTATATAGTTGCCTTACATGACTTTCTTTGCACTCTAAAAGTGCTTTGGAAGGACCAGTTGAAGGAGCTGTCACAAAAAAAAACTTCTAAAAGCGGAACCAGCAATCATTCGGTAACTTTCACTTGCGGTAATACGGGTGCCTATTGAGCTGGCTTTTATGTACAAAGGTCTCGGGGCATAGGTGGCAGTGAAGCTCTGGGGGCATGAAGGGCACTGAAAGGGTCTCTCCCCTGTATGAGTGCGCATGTGCGCATTCAGTGTTTCAGTGTGCACTTTAGTGAGAACGTCTGAGGGCACAAATGGCATTCAAACGGCCGCTCGCCTGTATGAACCTTGGTGCGTGCTTTCAGATTGGAAACTTTATCAGTCTTATAGTCACAGAACTTACAGTGGTGGCGGCGTCCCTGTGACTTGTCACTTTTCGTAGTTGCAGCTTGACGGCTCGAAGGCCTCGATGCTGCATAAACAAATTAAAACAATTTACCATAGTAGTGCTTTTGATTTGAAAACAAAATTGTAATTACACAATGCTAATGAAATGAAAGAACATAGATACTAATGCTAAAGATTATGCCTTTATTCAAGAAGTATGGAAAATTTTGGATCAGACAATACAGAGCACGGCAGTCGCGCTTTTTATTTACCTAATATAGTTATATGTGATTGCTCAATGATTCAGTTAATGAAATTCACACATATTTTTGCCAAAAATGTAGTTGCAATAGTAAAAAAAATCATACAGCACAGAGAACGTTGTATTCGTGCAAGCTGCTGCTGCAGGGATTTGAGATTTTTTCTTTTTAAGAAACCTAAAGTCCAGTGCAAGAACAAGCGGTCTGGTGCATAACCTCCTCAGTAAAAAACATAGCTGCTGGCTACACAAATACATACACTTGAGGTGTCCCTTTTCTATTGACCATACAAGAGCACTAACTGCTTTTTAATACATGATGCAACACAGTATATGGTTCCTCAGGTGATGAGAATGATAGCACGATAGAACTTTGAACAGAGACCAATTACTTTTGGTCGAGTGTGCTACGTTATTACCACTATTTTGTGGTTTTATGGCAGGTATTTATTCTCTGCACTATTACTGCATATCAGTAAAATAACATTTCTAGCGACAGAATATGCATCCTGACATGGCGGCTGTTAGACACATTAATACAATAAGTTTCAACATTAGAGTGTACACACCTCTGGTTGACATCTAGAACATTTAGAAAACACACCAACGTTCAACGGTCGTTACAATGTATACAGTGGTCGAGATGTTGCTTCAGCAATGCCCTTGTTCAGAATCATTACTTCAGCTACTTAATTGTGTTATAATTTTTATTAAGGTCGTTAAGCATAAAAGATGTGAGTAACCTTAACAAATATATAAATAAAAAGTGTGTAATGAAGAAAACAACGATGCTAACTTCACTGGGAGGCTGAACCAGATACATTGTTTTGCTGTGCAGAATCTAGTTGAACTCAAGGCAAGCAGTGCACAAAATCAGCACACCAATCAGAAGCTTTCATTACTTTGGTTGCTGATGAGCAGCTAACAGCCATGCACATGTATGTGCATACAAAAAAAGATAACCACGCAGATTACGCTACACACCAATAATGACAACAACAAAGTATGGAAGACCCTGCCTCAATGCCTGCTGTGTAAAAACATGGCTATTCTGTACCAACATAGGCAATAAAATTTGAAATTGCAACGCCAAAACAGAAAAGGTAATCTACGGAAAAAAAGAAAGCAGTTGGTATAAAAATGATTTGCTGCCGTAGCCCCAGCAGTGTCAGCTCAACAATAAATATATTTTATGTAAAAACATTTTTAGTGCATATTTATATAAACATGGTCCATAAAACAAGCAATATCAAAACATACTATATCCTGTACAACAGAAAGTAGAATAAACAATGTTTTATTCCGTAATTAATGCTCGAGTGCTAAGACCGGGGGATGATCCTTTTATAGGTACCAAAAAAGACAAGTTGTAAAAAAGGAGAACATAAATAATTAAAAATATCTAGCAGAATCACAGTGAATTTGTATTCTTCAAGAAGTTGTATAATTAATATTTACTGCCTGTAGTAATTGAACTTTCAAGTGCGATCACTCAACTTCTCTTGGAACACCAAACACAATGCCAATGATGCTGAAAGATTACATACAAATGCAAGAACGAAAACAATTATGAATGCACATACATTCACTAAACACTGCAATTTTTGCACTGAAACAGCCTTAGTGAAATGAAATTTTAATTAACATTAAACGCTCAATTACTACTATAAAGGAATGCTTACATGCAAACAATGAAAAGGCTGAAACAGAATAATAACCATCATAAAGAGCCCCAACAAAGAAGGTAGAGGGAAAAAAATGCACGAGCCTAGCAGAAAAATATCAAATCATTATTATGTTAAAAAACCGCTACTGAAGGGGCCAGTCAAAAAGATGCTATAAACTTTACAATGTACAGCCACAAATAAAAAGCAACATCACATATTATCAAGATGGTAGACGGTGGTGGTCACAACACGATATTCTCCATCCACCAGTGACTAGACAGAAAGAGGGCAACAAAAACAGTGTTATCAATGCCCCGAAGCTCCAGCATAGTTACCAGCCCAATAAACATTGCTGCACGCAATGTAATTTTGAACTGAATTTTAATTGTGGGTGTAAGACGTCATTAGAACTAGTTTGTGGCTTAATGGAGGTTATGTAGTTGTTTTCTGAGCTATTTACTGTATAACGCACAGCAACGTAAGATTTCTGTGGGCAACATATGGTGACCTGTCACAGTGCATCTCTGAAACTGGGTTCTATCGTATATGGTACACATCTATGTCTCAAATCTAGCACACACAACACAATGGTCAGATGCTGCTGCAACAATGTTCTGTACATTTTCATAGTTCAAGTTGTTTCACTGCGACTAATCTTGTTTTGCTAAGCGTGGAGGATGTCATAACCTTAACTGATAAATAGCTGTGATAAATGTGAAAAGGGAAACTGCTAAAACTAACTAAGCAATAATGTAAGTTGAAGTAAAAGATTATTCCAACTTCGCAGCGATGCTAAGCCCAAAATGTCTTGTCGCAGTGCAAGAGCTGGCTCAGCTCAGTGCAAGAACTGCACCCAGTTAATTCTGGAGAATGCAACTAATAATCTGCCATAGTATACCACTACATTTACCTCACAAAAAATGCTAAACAACGGGCACTGTGCGGCTTCGCGTAAATTATGTGTGAGGTGTTCGCCTTGTACTCCATTGTCTATCTAGTTGGGTCACTGGTCTTAACAAGGGGAGATGCAGGTCGAAAAATCACGTCTTTGTTTTCAAAAAATCTTATTTTATACTGTTAAATACTTTAAGAAAAAAGTTTTAAAAGTAGAACTATCACTCAAATGGTCACTTTCACTTGTGAACGCGAAGAAAGGGAACCGAGGGGCCCGATTTTTAATAAGCATATCATAATGAGCCAACAAACAGTAGCACCAAGGACAACATAGGGGGAAATTACTTGTGCTTAATTATTGATTTAAAGAAATGATAAATTAATGAAAATGAAAATGGATGAAAAAACAACTGTCCGCAGGTGGGGAACGAACCCACATTTTCGCATTACGAGTGCGATGCTCTCACCATTGAGCTACCGCGGAACCATTTCCCCACCCACTTTCTGGGATATTTATGTTTTTACAACTAGAACTAACCCTGGGAGTGTTAGCCAGCGCCACCACTCACAAACCATAGGGCGGATGTGGCATCCTTTCTGCCGCAGGCGTCACGAGCACGTGATCTTTTTGGGTGATGGCAACTGGTCAATAAACCCACATATGCTACCTGAAGGCATCATTGTTGCCGGATTCGAGCCCTCGTTATGTAGTGAACGATAGGCACCTGTGCCACTTGTGGTGGCACAGGTGCCTATCGAGCTGGCTTCTACTTAAAAAGGTCTCGGGGCCTAAATGGCACTGAAATGGCCCACCTCCTGTGTGGATGCATAAGTGATAATTCAATGTGGACTTATGCGAGAAGCTTAGATGGCATGAAGGACACTGAAATGGTGTCTCCCCTGAGTGAGAGTGCAGGTATACCTTGAGAGTACTCTTTAATGTGAAGCTCGGAGGGCACAAATGGCACTTAAATGGCCGCTCGCCCGTATGAACCATGATGTGTGTTTTCAGATGAGACAGTTTATCAGCCTTATAGTCGCAAAAGTTGCAGCGGTGGCGGTGTCTCTGATGTGACTTCTCACTTTTCGTAGTTGCAGATTGACGGCTGGAAAGCCTCTGTGCTGCATAAACAATTTAAATCAGGTTACCATAGTCTTGCTTTTGATTTAAAAACAAAATTGCAATAACGAAATGTCAATGAAATGAAAGAACATAGATACTAATGCTAAAGATCGCTTTTGTCTTTATTCAAGAAGTGTGAAGGGGAATTTCGAATCGGACCATACAGAGCATGGCAGTTGAGCTTTTTTTATTTACCTAATATAGTCATATGTGATTGCTCAATGATCCAGTTTATGAAATTCACACATATTTTCGCCAAATATATAGTTGCAATGGTCAAAAAATCATACAGCACAGAGAGCGTTGTATTCGTGCAAGCTGCTGCTGCAGGGATTTGAGTTTTTTTCTTTTTAAGAAACCTAATGTCCAGTGGAAAAAGTGTCAGCCCTTCCACTGTGGTGGAGATGGAAGACCAGCAAAGCTGTACTATGGTGGGACTTGTGTATTTTCAATTATGACTGTTAAGGTGTGATGGTGTAATTGGTTATTTGAACTAATAAAGAATGAGCAATATATATGATCCGGTGGTTTTCATTAATTTAGTGACCACAGTGACCATGGCTTTATGGTCGCTATGGTACACCGCCATAGGGTGTACGGCAACGGTAGGCGCGTTCTTCATAAACACGTCTATACACATCCGGTGTGCTGAAGTTGGTACCGTCGGTTCATTCAACACGTCAACCCGAAGCGCTGGAGCATAAACGAAGTGAACCACTTTCCATCCGGGCGTGCAATGTCAACGTGGAAGACACCCGTCATTACGATAGTTGCTTCGTCGTCGAACATAACCCATCACATTGCCGGCTCTGCTGCGTTCGCAACGTATTTGGCCAACGACCTCTTGTTCGATTGGGCTTCCGAACCACTGGACGTACGGTCTGCTGCGTACGCTCTTTAGTGGCATTTGGACACCCATTCGCACTTCTGGCACGCAGTTGCTCGTTGCGCTGTTCCTCCAAATGAACGGCATGTGGCCGGGCCATCGTGAGTCGTAAGGACAACTTGTAAGAGCACGAGCGCGAAGTTTACGTCGCGGAACGGCTAAACGCCATTGTCGACACGGTTAAGCCCAGACCACACGTACGCTTGCGGACGCGTGCAAGCTCGCGTCTGCGCACCCACGCATGCGCAGCCAGAGCGGCACGGTTTGTACGCGTCGAAACGCAGCGCGATCTCGGTGATCAGCTCCTCTCCGATACTGCGCGCTTGGGCATGCCACGCGTCGGCGCGCCTGGCTACGCAGCGATGGCGCGGTAGAAAGAAGCAAGAAAGTGCTTCTTCTTCGTGCACTTCTTGTGCTGATTTAACAGCTCTAAAAATATAACAAGTATGTTTATAGATACCGAAGCATTTTGAAACACTGTCAACAACGAAGTACGAAGTGGCATCTGCCAAGGCGTCAACGAGTAAAGCCAGGTGTGAGGCCAGTGAGCGTGCTCTGTCGCGCGTATTTGTGGATGCAAACCGCCATTCCTCGCTAGGCGCGGCAGGTGCAAGGTGCGTAGACGCGAGCTTACGTGCGTCCGCAAGCGTACATGTGGTCTGGGCTTTAGTCGCAGTGCCGAGCGTGTACGATATTCCGGTAACCACAGGCGAGCTGGGTGTTTTGATGGATAGGCAGAGGGGTAAACTAGAGTCCCTCCATACCGCTGTGATGAAGGAGCTTCGCAGACGTACGTGAGCGGCCTGATCAGCATGCACGATCCAGCCATCTGGTGGCGCAGAGCTTAACCAGCCAAATACAGAGCTAATATTCCTGTAACCAAGTAAGTGTAAAACATTTTAAACATATAAAAAGACGTGTTCAAGATTACGCTCCTTCCGAAAATTTGAGCCAGCAGCAAAGTAGCAAAAAGTTGGTTACTGCTATATTAGCTGTGTGGTTAAGCTTTTTGCCACCAGGTGGCTGCACTGTGCAAGCAGTTCACGTTTGCGCCTCTGTTCATCACGTAAAACGTGACAAAACGGCCAATACACTTGCGCTTGTGTTTACCTGAATAGTGGACGCGCTAAACTATCTTGTGGCAATCCTCCGACGTGAAGTGATGGCTGCAAATGCGTAGATGCTGGCGCCGTTTGGATACTGACAGTCCGATGTGCTGCAGCCACTCCGCTTGTCTGCTGCCTTGCAGCGGGGCACAATGTCACAGCTTGACATGTCGCCGATCACGTTTGCAGCCGACAACGCAACAGGGGCAAACCATGGCGCTCGCGAAAAGAAAGAACAAGACCAACACTGACCGCGCAGCTCTCGTCAACACGGAGCACGTTTTAACACAAGCAGACGACACTTGCTGTGGGCCGGAAGTGCTTTTAGTGCAGTGATTCATGTCCTTGTGCATTCTCTTTCTGTTACTTTCTTTTCATAGAAACAAACTAACATCTAAACTATTACGAACAATATGTGTTCACCATAATGTTGGAAAAATTATCGATGGCGTGCCCTGGGCAGCCAATCGGATAGCTGGCCCTACTGACGTGTTATGGTCAAATCGCGTCACTTGGTCACAAAACTCAGCCGATTGACGTGCTGCTGTCTGTAGCGATGTACCTTTTTAAAACCTTATAATAAATTAAACGCTTTACGTGGAGCGCTTAGATTTGTGAATTAATGATCAGAAGGACCTACTGTAACGACTCAGTACATTTGTACAAGATCGTTTCAGGGTGCCTTTAATTCTGTGCTTTGGATTCTGCATACAATCTTGTCCCGTAGCATTAGGCCCAACGTGTCACCAAAGTCGCTTTTGTAGAAGAGTCGTTGGAGCTTGACAATGAACTGCTGCGCTGATTCGTCTTCATTTTAAACATGAGTAAAAAATCTGAAGTTTTCTGCAATCTTGCTCTGCTTGGGCTTCTAGAAGCCTTCCTGAATTTTAACCGCTTCCTTATAAGTGAGCTTGTTCACTTTACGAGGACTGCAACGCCCACTAAGGACTTCAACTGACCTTGATCCGAGAGTCTAGACAAAAAGCTCTCTTTTGTGTATCTTCCACGATGTTGTTTTCCTCAAAGAAGGACTTATGCGAATGACGCACGAAGTTCACTTGGCATTGCTATCGTCAATTGGTGGAACTGGGTAAGACATTGCCCAAGCAGCGATGCCCTTGCTCTTCAAAATGTGGCTATGCTTCTCGTCACCTTTGCTACACCGTGCCGGGGGGCTGAGCGCAGCGTCCAAGACACACCAAACGTAGGCTGCCACAACAAGAATTGTTTATTTTAACCCTCAAAATCAGACATGTACAATCAAGTATCACTCAGTGCAAGCGTAAACAAGCACTATCATGGGATAGCACAAAGCTATGCGCGTGCACTAACAGCGCAGTCTACTTTGCAGCAGTTTACAACGTGCATGAGAATACTTCAGAAGTAATGATTGAGCCATAACTTTACTAGACTCACAGCTTTACAGTTGCCCTACGATTTTCTTTGTACTTTAAAAGTGCTCTCGAAGGACCAGCCAAATGAGCTGTTAGAACAAAGCTCTAAAAGCAGAAGCAGCACTCATTTGGTCACTTTCACTTGTGGTGGTACAGGTGCCTATTGACCTCGTTTTTACGTACAAAGCTCTCCTGGCATAGGTGGCACTGAAATGGCCTCTTGTGGGTGTGGATGCGTAGGTGTACGTTCAATGTGGACTTACGGAAGAAGGTCTGAGAGCATAAAGGACACTTAAATGGCCTCTCTCCGGTGTGAGTGCGCAGGTGTACGTTAAGACTAGTCTTTTGTGGAAAGCTCCGAGGGCATGAAGGGCACTGAAATGGCCTCTCCCCTGTGTGAGTGCGCAGGTGAACATTCAGTGTGCACTTTTGAGACAATTTCTGAGGGCACAAATGGCATTCAAACGACCGCTGGCCCGTATGAACCATGGAGTGTGTTTTAAGATTAGTCCCTATATCAGTCTTATAGTCACAGAAGTTACAGTGGTAGCGGCGTCCCTGATATGACTTCTCTCTTTTTGTAGTTGCAGCATGACGGCTGGAAGGCTTTGATGCTGCAAAAAGAAATTAAAACAGGTTATGAAATTATGAAATGCGAATGAGATAACACAACATAGATACTAGTGCTAGCAATCGCTTTTTTCTTCATTCAAGAAGTATTCAGGGTAATTTCGGGTCAGACCAAAGAAAGCACGGCTGGTCGATCATTTTGGGTTTGCCTACTATATTTATATGTGATTACTCAATGATCCAGTTGGTGAAATTCACACATACTGTGGCGAAGAAAAAAATTTACAGCAAAAAGATCATAAAGTGAGAGGACGAGTAGTGTAGTATTAGTGCAAGCTGCTGATGCAGGGTTTTGAGAAACCTGAAGTTCAATGCCAAAACAAGTAGTTTGGTAAAAGTAAAAAAGTGTAAAAGTAAAAAAAAACATAGCTGAGCAATAAACATAGCTGCTAACTTCACAAAAACATACACTTGGTGTCCCCTTTCTATTGACCGTACAAGAGCAACAACTGCGTTTTTATGGAAAGTGCAACACCGTATGTGGTTCCTCTGCTGATGAGAGAATGCTAGCACAATACAACTATGGACTGAGACTAGTTACATTTGGTCGAGTGTGTTACGTTATTACCACTATTGTGTTGGTTTATTGGCAGGTATTTATTCTCTGCGCTATTACTGCACAACAATCTGTAAAATAAAATGTCCGTTCGCACAATATGCACGATAAAGTGGCAGCTGTTAGACACGTTACTACAACAGGGTTCTACAGTAAATTGCACACACCTCTGCTTGATATCTAGAACATTTCGAAAACACGCCAACGATCAACGGTCATTAAAACTGCATACTGTGGTCTAGATATTGCTCCAGCCATGCTCTTGTTCCCACTATTTATTTGGGCTACATTTTGGTTATACTTTATTTTGTTAAGCATAAAATATGTGAGTAACCTTAACACATTCATAGATAAAAAGTGCGCAATGAAGAAAACAATGATGCTAACTTTACAAGGAGGCTGACCCAGATATACTGTTTTGCTGCACAGGAACTAATTTAACTCAAGACAAGCAGTGCACAAAATGAGCACATAAATCAAAACCTTGCAGTACTTCGGTTGCTGATGAGCAGCAAAGAGCCAAGCACTTGCATGTGTGTACAAAAATGGAAACCACACAGATTACGCAACACAGCAATAATGAAAACCACAAAGTATGAAAAACCCTGTCTCACTCACTGCTGTGCAAGAACATGGCTGTTCTGCACCAACAAACGCAATAAAATTTGATATCACAACACCAAAGCAGAAAAGGCAATCTAAAAAAAAGGAACCAGTTAGCATGAAAGCGCTTTGCAGCCATAGCCCCAGCACTGTTGTCTCAATAAGAATTATATTTTATGTACGCACATCTTTGGTATATATATATATATATATATAAACATGCATGTCCCATAAAAAGCAGTATGAAAACATGCTATATCCTGTACAACAGAACGTGGAACAAACACTGTGTTAAATCTGCAATTAATGATTCACTGCTGAAAATGCAGGAACAGGGGTATGATCCTTTGAAAGGTACCAAAGAATACAAGCTGTAAAAGTAAAGAATAAAGAAATATCCGGCAGGATCACAGCCCAATTTTCAGTGATTTCGTTTTTTTCAAGCAGTTATATAATTATTGTAATAAGTGAACTTTCAAGTGTGATCGCTCGACCTCTCTTAGGGTACCAAACACCATACAATGCGAATGATACTGAAAGGCTACATACAAGCGCAAGGATTAAAATATCAACAAGACTTAAGAATGCACATACATTCACAAAAATGTTTGATCTGAAAGTGATTTAGTGAACTGGATTCTTAGTCAACATTAAGTAATCAATTACTACTATAAACTAATGCTTACATCAAACATTATGAAAAGCCTGAACCAGAATAATAATTAAAAAACAAAGATGCAGGAAACGTTACAATGTACAGCAACAAATAAAAAATAACATCGCATATTGTCACGTAGTAGTGACGCTGAAGTAAACAGTCGTAAAACTGTGTATGACGAGACTGATTCTTTATTGGGCGAACCTGTGCCCACAAAAGCAAGCTACATTCGAAGCACAACGAAAGCGGCGAACACAGTCGGCGATCGTCGAAAGTCTGATCAGCGGCGAGACGTGTCGGCTTTTATACCTGAGTCATCGAAGGTTCCAGATTAATCCCTGATGCCCGCGTGTCTTCCAGAAAGTTCTAGACATTTCGCGTCGGTCACACAATCAGATAACATAAGCGTCGGTGAAAACAGGCAACGAAAAGAAGCATCGATAACGTTCTAGAAACTTCCGATACAGGCGCGTCCTGCGCCGAGTGATAACGTTTAACATTTGTTAGCCGGTGGAAAGCGGCTACCGGTGAAAGATAAACATGTATACGTGTCAATACCCTCCCCTTAAAAAGCATCGTCCCGATGCTACAAACACGAAAGCGAAAACAAAACCACGCGTACAGAAAGGGACAAAAATAACAAAGCAACAAAGGACCTAAGTTCGTCAGCGGGCGTAGAAAGGCTTAAGACGCACCACGTGGATGAATTCAGGTCGTGCGCGGCGCCGCTGTGATTGCGAAATACCGTCTGGCACGACCTCATAGTCCAGTGCGCCAATACGTCGGATGATCCTATATGGTCCGAAATAGCGACGTAAGAGTTTCTCGCTAAGTGTTCGTCGGCGTATCGGAGTCCAGACCCAAACACGGTCTCCGGGCTGGTACTCGACGTAGCGTCGTCGAAGATTGTAGTGTCGGCTGTCGGTTCTCTGCTGGTTCTTGATGCGCAGGTGGGCGAGCTGTCGACCTTCTTCGGCACGCTGCAAATAGGTGGCAACGTCGAGATTTTCTTCGTCGGAGACATCCGGTAGCATGGCGTCAAGCGTCGTTGCCGGTTTCCTTCCGTAGACCAGGTTGAACGGCGCCATGTGCGTCGTTTCTTGCATGGCCGTGTTGTATGCGAAGGTCACGTACGGAAGGATGGCATCCCACGTCTTGTGTTCGACGTCGACGTACATTGCCAGCATGTCGGCGATGGTCTTATTTAGGCGCTCGGTGAGGCCATTCGTCTGTGGGTGGTAGGCGGTGGTCCGGCGATGGATTGTCTGGCTGTAGCGCAGGATGGCTTGAGTTAGTTCAGCCGTGAAGGCCGTACCTCTGTCGGTGATGAGGACTTCTGGGGCACCGTGGCGCAGGAGGATGTTCTCAACGAAGAATCGGGCTACCTCGGCGGCACTGCCTTTGGGCAAGGCTTTTGTTTCGGCGTAGCGGGTGAGGTAGTCCGTAGCTACCCCCGCAGGGGCGTCTGCGTCAGCAGGCGTTTGGTGAGTTGCGCCACCACGTACCCGAGCACAAGAGGGTTGGACCCTCCCACGTTTAACCGTGCGTGGCTTAGCCGTGTCCGGGGAAAAGGGGATCCTGGGGGTTGAGCCGAAGCCGGGTGTTTGGACCTTTAAGGCCCCTCGGCGGAGGCGACACACCCCTTTGGCCTCTGCTTCACGTAGACGGCACCCCCGGACTGACCCGCCCGGGGGAAACCGGTAGTCGTCTTTTCCTATCTCTCTCTAGCATCATCTTCGTCTTTCCCTTCCACTTTTAATCTGTCCTGTCCTCTCATCTTTTCCATTCACTTCGACTTTTCCTGGCGGCAAGGGTTAACCTGGTGTGGCTGTCCTACCTTGGGTTACCATATTGGGTTATAGCAACGGCATACTGCTGGCGCTGTGCAGAGTTGTCTCTATGTTCTGCCACGTCCCCTTGTTGGGCTCCGCGGTGGGTGGCAGACGCCGTTGCCGAACAAGTAGTTTATTTCCATGGGATCCCCGAACCCTTTCTCAACCGATCGTGCCTCGAAAAGGGTACGCACCGATGCAACATCACTATTCTTGCCCAAAAACAACGAACGTTTCCCGAAATTCCACGTCCTCCACTGCGAACAATCATCTACAAAAGCTAGAACAATTTCACCATTTCTTGTGGCCAAGTGCCTAAGAGAGACAATTGGAACTGGTTATAAGGTAACAAAGATGGCAAGTGGAGATTTGCTCCTGGAACTAAAAGACAAGGAACAATACAACAGACTAGCACACCTCGTAGCCTTTGGTAATATCCCTGTTTCTGTGAGCGCGCATCGAACTATGAACACAGTCAAAGGCGTAGTATCAGATGAAGACTTAATGACATTGAATGAAGAAGAACTCCTGGATGGATGGAAGGACCAAGGCGTAATCCATGTGCAGCGCATCACAATCAGACGGAATGACAACGAAATCCCAACAAAGTATTTAATACTCACTTTCAGTTCAACCACATTACCCGAGACTCTTGAAACCGGCTATGTAAAACTTCATGTTCGACCTTATATTCCGAACCCGCGACGTTGCTTCAAATGCCAAAGATTTGGTCACGCATCCCAAAGCTGCCGAGGGCAGCTTATGTGCCCAAAGTGCGGCACAACTGGTCACTCTTCTGACGATTGCAATAATGACGAGGTACATTGTGCGAACTGCGACGGCAGTCACCCGGCATACTCCAGAGCTTGTCCAGCCTGGAAGAAAGAAAAAGAAATAATTACTGTAAAAGTGAAGGAGAATATCACATTCCGCGAAGCACGTCAACGTATCTCCTCGTTGTTCTTGCTCAAAACATCTTTCGCCGAAGTGGTGCAACGGGGGGCGGCACCACAACGGCCTCTGGCGGTAGCCCGGACCACGCCTAGCGTGCCGAGGCTAACGCCACCCGCCCCTAAGGTGGGAGCAGCCAACGCTGCCCTGCCATCTCTCAAAGTGTCCACACCAGTGGCCTCTACAAGCTCCGGCAGCAGCCAGGCCACTGCAGAGGCCACAGGGGTCCTGTCGACCTCCGGTACGGTGGGGACGAAGACTTCGTCGCTCGAGACGAAGTCTACGCGACGCACACATCGCTCTTTGGAGCGGGTGTCCAGTGCCTCGCAAGAGGCTATGGACACCAGTCCAAGCCAAACGGCGCAGGTAGCGTCCAAGGAGCGGCGAGGTTCTCTCGACCGCTCCAAAAAAGACAAAACACCAATTACAGGGCCTGACAAAGGCCTTGTAAAGTAAAGTCACTCTCCTCCCTTTTCAGACACACAGCGCCTTTTATTTTCATCCAACATGAACACAATAATGCAGTGGAATGTTAGAGGACTAATCCACAACCTAGACGACATCCAAGAACTTATCAATAAATTCAATCCAAAGGTGCTGTGTGTTCAAGAAACACACCTAAACTCCAGGAACACCAACTTCCTACGTCAGAATATTATTTTCCGAAGAGATCGCGAGGACTCTGCCGCATCTTCTGGAGGTGTGGCCATCATACTCGACAGAAGTGTAGCCTGTCAGCAACTTCCACTCAATACGGCACTTGAGGCGGTAGCCGTTCGTGCTGTACTTCTGGGTAAACTCGTCACCATTTGCTCGCTCTACATACCCCCACATTATCCTTTACACAAGCATGAATTTCAGTCATTTATAGATGAATTACCAGAACCTTACCTCGTTCTTGGCGATTTGAATGCACACAGCAGCTTGTGGGGCGACACACGTATTGATGCGCGAGGACGCCTAATCGAACAATTTCTTTTCTCCTCTGGTGCGTGTCTCCTGAATAAAAAGGAACCCACCTACTACAATCTCGCAAACAAAACTTTTTCTTCCATTGATCTCAGTGTAGCTTCCCCGTCTATATTTCCTGAACTCAAATGGGAAGTGATAAAAAATCCTTACGGGAGTGACCACTTCCCCATACTGCTGAGATCACCACTACAAAACGAACCTCCACCACAAGCTCCCCGGTGGAACTTGGATACGGCAGATTGGGAGAAATTCAAGAGTCTTACAAGTGGTATCTTGTGGCCTGACATATCTTTGCTGGGAATTGATGCTGCGGTTGAGTATCTTGCATCTTTCATAATCAATGCTGCTTCTGAATGTATACCAGAAATGAGTGGTGCGACCTGCAAACGCCGTGTCCCATGGTGGAACGAGGAATGTCGGAACGCTCGTAGGAAACAAAACAAAGCGTGGGGGTTGCTACGCGATTCCCCAACTGCGGAGAATCTTGTCAATTTTAAGAAAATAAAATCGGAGGGCAGGAGAACGCGCCGACAGGCCAGGAGAGAGAGTTGGGAGAAGTTTTTATCAGGTATCAACTCATATACAGAAGAGGGCAGAGTCTGGAAAAAAGTTAACAAGATAAAAGGGCTACAAACTTTTTCAATCCCGTTGGTAAACACACAAGGCCACAGTCTGGAAGACCAAGCTAACTGTCTGGGAGCACATTTTGAACATGTGGCCAGCTCATCCCATTATTCACAAACATTTAAAAGGCACAAGGCTACAATAGAAAAACAGAAACTAGAAAGAAAAGGTACGGGAAACGAGGCATACAACCAGCCATTCTGCATTGCTGAGCTGTATGCATCACTTAGTTGTTGCAATAAGTCTGCGCCAGGCTCTGACCGCATAGCTTATGAAATGCTGAAACACCTTCCTCATGAAACAAAGAAAACTCTCCTCTCCCTATACAATGCTATATGGACCTCCGGCAAGATCCCCTCTGCCTGGAAAGAGGCCATTGCCATTCCTATACTGAAGGAGGGCAAGGACCCATCGTCTGCTTCGAGTTACCGCCCTATAGCACTAACAAGCTGCCTGTGCAAACTGTTCGAAAAAATGATTAACCGCCGACTGATATATTTTCTTGAATCAAACAAATTGCTTGACCCATACCAATGCGGGTTTCGAGAAGGTCGATCCACCGCCGACCATTTGATACGTATTGAGACGCAAATTCGTGAAGCTTTCGTCCATAAACAGTTCTTTCTCTCTGTATTCCTTGATATAGAAAAAGCCTACGATACCACGTGGCGGTTTGGAATACTTAGAGACCTCTCGCACGTTGGTATACGTGGTAACATGTTAAATGTCATAGAAAGTTATTTATCTAATCGCACTTTCCGTGTTCGTGTGGGAAATGCTGTATCAAGACCTTTTGTGCAGGAAACTGGAGTGCCACAGGGTGGGGTGCTCAGTTGCACTCTCTTTATCGTAAAAATGAGTTCTTTGCGTCTGTATATCCCAAGAAACATGTTTTATTCTGCATACGTCGATGATGTACAGATAGGTTTCGCCTCGTGCAACCTCGCAGTCTGTGAGCGGCAGATTCAGCTTGGTCTGAACAAGGTGTCTAAGTGGGCAGACGAGAATGGATTTAGCCTTAACCCACAAAAGACCACCTGCGTCCTGTTTTCCAGAAAGAGGGGTCTGCACCCCGATCCTGACATTGAGTTGCAGGGAGAACGCGTGCACGTAAAAACAGAACATAAATTTTTAGGTATGATTCTAGATACGAAGCTTACATTTGTGGCACACATACGGTATCTAAGAAACAAGTGTATGAAAACAATGAATATTCTAAAAGTGTTGTCACGCACCGCTTGGGGTAGTGACACACAGTGTCTTTTAAAATTGTACAAGAGCCTCATACTTACAAGATTAGATTACGGCGCCATAGTGTACCATTCCGCTACGCCAAGCGCCCTAAGGATGCTGGATCCTGTACACCATCTAGGCATCCGCCTAGCCACTGGTGCCTTCAGGACAAGTCCTGTGGCAAGCCTGTATGTAGAGGCGGACATGTGGTCGCTTGATATGCAACGTTCATCCTTAAGCCTCACCTATTTCCTGAAAGTAAATTCAAACCCGGAACATCCGTCCTTCTCAACCGTAAATGATATGACCAGTTCCACACTCTTTAATAACCGGCCGACAGCAAGAGAACCCTTTTCACTACGTGTAAGAAAAATTAGTGAAGAAATGGACATCCCACTACTTGAAAATACTCTGATGGCCCCAGCAAAGCCAGTGCCACCGTGGCAGTGGCAACTCATAGAGTGTGATACTTCGTTTGTAGAGGTCACAAAAGATGCTCCAGAGGCACATATCCGGATGCATTTTCTGGAAATCCAGTTCAAGTACTCGTCCTGCACTCAGTTTTACACCGACGCTTCCAAGTCACATGCAGGGGTATCTTATGCAGTAGTCGGCCCATCGTTCTCCGAGTCCGATGTACTGCACCCAGAAACAAGCATTTTTACGGCTGAGGCCTATGCACTTTTATCGGCTGTGAAGAGTATAGGCGAATCAAAACTCAAACGATCAATAATATTTACAGACTCCCTAAGCGTCGTAAAAGCCGTCATGACTCTACATAGACACAAAAACCCTGTACTTATTGAACTGTATTCTGCTCTGTGCAAGGCATACCTGTCTAACCAGCATATTATTATATGCTGGGTGCCTGGCCATAGAGGCATCGAGGGCAATGTTCTGGCTGATCAAATGGCCACATCAACTTCATCGCAAGCCCTTAACCCTACCGCTTCTATCGCTGCCACAGATCTCAAGCCCTACTTGAGAAAGAAACTTCGAAGCCACTGGCAGCGCTTGTGGGATGCCGAAACGAACAATAAGCTCCACTTAGTTAAGCCACAAATTGGCCCGTGGCATCCTGTTACGAAAATACGAAGAACTAATGTCCTATTCTCTCGTCTGAGAATAGGACATACATATGGCACCCACAATTTTCTCTTAACTGGAAATGACCCGCCAACCTGTGGTAGATGTGGAGAGAGGCTTACCGTGCTACACGTGCTCGTGGAGTGCAGGGAAGCCGAAAGAGAGAGAAAACAACACTTCCCTTTAGCGTACCAGTACCGTCTCCCTCTCCACCCTGCTATGTTTCTTGGCGACGAACCTCTGTTTAGCACTAAAGCTGTTCTGGATTTTCTGAGCGATGTTGTACTGCATGTTATTTGCCCAATAGTTTCGTAGCGCGTCCTCTCCTCAGAGGAAGTCGCCGCGACAGTAGTTTTGCATAGCACGCGCCTCCAGGCCCTTACGTTTTCAAAGGGTCTGTCAAGGCAGTAGTGCTTTTTAAAAAGATTTATCTGTGATATATTTTCGCCTATCGTCATTATCTTGCAACCTGTTCTTTCGTGATCATAGTGCACCTCATTAGCCATTGCCATAATTTTATTACATATACATTTTACGCATTTTACAGCGATTGTTTTTAGGCCCTTTTACAGCCACTACACATCTACCTTTCGCAATTCATTGCTCCATTGTCAACTCATGAACACTGGCCTCGCGCTCTTTGGCCATATCTGGCCCTTGCGCCATTAAACACCATACATCATCAGTCCGTAGCTACGACGATCCATTTATTCCCAGACGTCGACGTCGGAAAAGGCCCCAGTAAGTCCATCCCGATCTGCTGGAACGGTCGGCGAGGTGGCTCGATCGGCTGTAGAAGTCCGGCTGGCCTTGTCGGCGGTGTTTTGCGTCGCTGACAGTCTCGACATGTCCTTACGTAATGGGCGACGTCGGCAGAGAGGCGAGGCCAGTAGTATTTTTCTTGTATTCTCGCGAGCGTGCGGGAAAAACCGTGGTGTCCAGCCGTTGGGTCGTCATGGAGAGCTTGCAGAACCTCTGGACGCAATGATGAGGGTACCACGAGGAGGTAGTTGGCTCGGAGGGGCGAGAAGTTCTTCTTTAGGAGAATGTCGTTTTGTAAGAAAAACGACGCCAATCCTCGCCTGAACACCTTCCGCACAATGACGGCCTTGCCTTCCAGGTAGTCTACAAGGCTCCTTAGTTCGGGGTCGGCTCGCTGTTGTTCGGCGAATTCGTCGGCACTGATGGGTCCCAAGAAACTGTCGTCATCCTGGTCGTCTTGTGGCGGCGGTTCTACGGGGGCGCGAGACAAGCAGTCGGCGTCAGAGTGCTTTCGCCCGGACTTGTAAACGACGGTGATGTCGAATGCTTGAAGTCTAAGACTCCATCGTGCGAGGCCACCTGAAGGATCCTTCAAGTTAGCTAGCCAACACAAGGCGTGGTGGTCGCTCACAACTTTAAAGGGCCTGCCATAGAGGTAGGGACGAAACTTTGATGTAGCCCAGATGATGGCGAGGCACTCCTTTTCTGTTGTGGAATAATTTGCTTTCGCCTTCGATAGCGACCGGCTAGCGTAACTTACAACCCTTTCTAGTCTGTCAGTCCTCTGCACAAGGATGGCGCCGAGTCCTACGCTGCTTGCGTCGCTGTGGACTACGGTATCGGCGTTTTCGTCGAAATGCGGAAGTATTGGCGGCGATTGCAGGCGTCGCTTCAGTTCTTCAAATGCTTCGACTTGCGGCGTCTCCCACTTGAACTCCACGTCGGCCTTCGTGAGGTACGTTAGTGGCTCGGCGATCCGTGAAAAGTCCTTGACGAAGCGCCTGTAATAGGCGCACAGTCCAAGAAATCTACGCACTGCTTTCTTGTCGGCCGGCAGAGGAAAGTTGGAGATGGCTGAAGTTTTCTGAGGGTCGGGGCGCACTCCAGACTTGTTGATGACGTGGCCCAAGAACAAGAGCTCCTCATATGCGAAGCGGCACTTTTCTGGCTTTAAG